>NC_040035.1:45178587-45365279 GCF_003713205.1 Coffea eugenioides | reverse complement strand
CTTTTCTTTTTCTTTTCTTTTTTTTTTTTTGCTTTTGTGTTTGGGGGAGAGGAGAGGAGAGATTTAAAAGGAAAGCGGGATTCCTCCAAGAATTGCAAGTGCTTTTGGGGTCTGTAATCATAGCCTAGCGAAAGCCAACGCATAAAGATTACCTTAAAATATTCCTAAATTATGTGTAAAGCTGATTTAAGTGGAGTATCTTAAAATAGACTCCGATTAGGGCTCATGATTAGAACCGCAGTAAATCATTAGGTTAAATGTCGGACGACTGCTCATTTTGCAGAGGACCACCACTGTGACTCTGCTGCGCTGCTCCTCCACCTCCTCCTCCTCCTCATTCCTCTTTTCCTTTTGCCCTTTCTCATTCAAAAAAATAAAGTATGGTATATCAAGAATTATGCTAAAGAAATAAAAATAATATTTGGCACGGTACTTATTAACCAATTGAAGTTAAAAAATAAAAAATAAAAACCATCGAAAATCAACTAGAATTTGGAGAAATCATGAACATTGAACTAATCATATATATATATATAATAAAGTCGTATCCTCATACTTATCCCTTCATATTTTCTCTTTTCTACGTAGCTTAACGAGACGGCAAGTAGTTTCCTACGTGACTTGCTCCTTTTTTATTTGGATATATATCAATTCTTATTTCCTATAAAAATTCTTAATATTATATGATTCTTATTTCCTACCCAAAAAAAGAACTGGAAAATAATGCGATATAAATAAAATAGACATAAATCTCCTCCATTAGATATATAGGAATAAATGATAATATATTTTTTTATAGTGTCCTATTCTTTTTTTTTTAACAGCTTCATCATAGATCCTTTTTATTTTAAGATAATCTACCCATATATAGAACAACATACAAACAATCTAAACATGAAAATTAAAGAAAGTTAGTCCGAGAAAGTTTTTACAAGACTCACAGTCTGCATGCATAATTGATGTACAAAGAGAAATGACACTTCATCTGATTGAAAAATTCTGGAAAAGTCCATAAAGAAAATGGAGTGTCATCAACCAAAGAAATAAAATCCCATTATCATAGCTAAAGAAAGATGAGATAAAACATTAGATATTTGTTGAAGTTTTACACCCCGAAAGCCCCTACCCGGCCCTCCATCCGTAGTGTCCTCCGTCCATCTTTTTTTTTAATATATTTCTGCTAATAATTCCTTAATCACAATACATCTCTGCCCAGATGGTGAGGAGTATTTCATGTGTGGACCCACATCATAGGAGTCCATGCACTTAAAGGACTCGATATAGTGGAGGTGGTCTTTTAAGGTCGGTAAAATCTATCTTGATAACGCATTTGTAAATTTATTACGTACAGGTTTATATGCGTGCATAGTACGGGTCACATAAGATCTTATTTCCTACTCAAAGTTATTTGGACGATTATGGTTTTATTTTCTATAAGAATTCTTAATATTATAGGATTCTTATTTCCTACCCAAAGTTACATACTTTAAGCAACTTAAATTAAGACAAACATACTTTTAATATTCTTATCAATATCTCTTTGTATTCTTATCAATTCTTATTTCCTATGTCTACACTACATATAGCCTCTAATATATTGATTTCAAACATCAAATTCATGGTTAGGTATTTCCAGTGCAAGCGGTTGGCATATTAAAGTATCGATTTTGGGTTTCCACTCCTCTTGATTATCAAGTACATCTTCTTTCAATACATATATATATATATATATATATATATATTTTTTTTAAAAAGGCATGTTGATCTTCAATTGTAAGAGCTTAGTAACATATCTTGAAAGTAATGCGATATAAATAAAATAGACATAAATCTCCTCTATTAGATATATAGGAATAAATGATAATATATTTTTTTATAGTGTCCTATTCTTTTTTTTTAACAGCTTCATCATAGATCCTTTTTATTTTAAGATAATCTACTCATATATAGAACAACATACAAACAATCTAGACATGAAAATTAAAAAAAGTTAGCCCGAGAAAGTTTTTACAAGACTCACAGTCCGCATGCATAATTGATGTACAAAGAGAAATGACACTTCATCTGATTGAAAAATTCTGGAAAAGTCCATAAAGAAAATGGAGTGTCATCAACCAAAGAAATAAAATCCCATTATCATAGCTAAAGAAAGATGAGATAAAACATTAGATATTTGTTGAAGTTTTGCACCCCGAAAGCCCCTACCCGACCCTCCATCCGTAGTGTCCTCCGTTCGTCTTTTTTTTAATATATTTCTGCTAATAATTCCTTAATCACAATACATCTCTGCCCAGATGGTGGGGAGTATTTTGTGTGTGGACCCACATCATAGGAGTCCATGCACTTAAAGGACTCGATATAGTGGAGGTGGTTTTTTAAGGTCGGTAAAATCTATCTTGATAACGCATTTGTAAATTTATTACGTACAGGTTTATATACATGCATAGTACGGGTCACATAAGGTCTTATTTCCTACTCAAAGTTATTTGGACGATTATGGTTTTATTTCCTATAAGAATTCTTAATATTATAGGATTCTTATTTCCTATCCAAAGTTACGTACTTTAAGCAACTTAAATTAAAATAAACATACTTTTAATGTTCTTATCAATATCTCTTTGTATTCTTATCAATTCTTATTTCCTATGTCTACACTACATATAACTTCTAATATATTGATTCAAGCATCAAATTCATGGTTAGGTATTTCCAGTGCAAGCGGTTGGTATATTAAAGTATCGATTTTGGGTTTCCACTCCTCTTGATTATCAGGTACATCTTCTTTCAATACATATATATATTAAAAAAGCATGTTGATCTTCAATTGTAAGAACTTAGTAACATATCTTGAATTTTATTTTTTTTGTTTTATTTTCTATTTGTTTTGTATGAAGACATAGGATTTAAACAAGTACTTTCATCGTTATTTTTGTAGGATTTTTTCTAACATGTTTGTTAATTGATTTTTGTGATCATATACTACGATGTTTGTTAATTTGCCTTCAGGAAAAATAACCAAAAACAAAAGACACTGAAAAGTAATGCGATATAAATACAAGAGACATAAATATCTCTATTAGATATATCTGCAAATTCATTAATTAATTAAAAGACTCTGGCCGTTTACTTAATTATAATCTTTACGTATTGTTATACACAAATTTGAATGCGATAAATCATTTATTTTTTTTATACTTAGTTATCCTACTTTGCTATCATGCAGTGATAATAGAAAATCAATAAATGCTGATTTGCACGGACAAATCGAGGAGAATGTTCAAACAGAAAAAAACAAAAACAAGTTTCTGAATAGTAGAATATTATTTGATACTATTTACTGCACTTTTTATTTATTTTCAAGTTTTTGAATGTTATGGTATTGTTGAATGTTATTTTTTCTATTTTTGAATTATTATTCACTGAATTAGATGTTCAAATTTATATTATAAGAATACTTTACATTACAATGCGCACATAGTAATATACTTAAGACAAGTTATAATAGATTATACATTAAATATGTATTTTATATCGACATTTTTATAAATTGATTAAAAGTTTATTATTTTTCGACGATTCCAGGTACAAAACTAGTTAATTAATATAGTAGAGCAGCAGGAGGTTGGGACGGACGTCGGAGGAAGCCTGGTGTGCTGGCTTTAGGTCGACAATGGGCCATGGTCACATACGCACGCTTTTATTTCAGCCGGGAACACACTAATGATTGTTCTTTAGACTCAGTAAAAAAAAAGCCATGAAAAATGTGTACAGATCAGCCGAATGATAGGCACTCATGCCAAAATGCAATATCGAAGGCATATTTTTTGGGCTACCCTCCCTGATCATGATACATACATAGCCAATCAATTTAATTTAATGTACTCTGTTGGATGCCATAAATAAATGTAGGATCAAATTATGATATGCCTATCCCCCGTCTCCGTGTATGATGATGATGATCATCCCATCCATTTTTAATCTCATGCCATATGGCTTTATGAGTGCCAAATTGTCGTCTATCTTCGGTTAGTAAATTATAATGCATGCTTCTGGTACTCTTGGTTCCGTTGCTCGAGTCAAAAGGCCAAATTTCAGGCCTTTTAGATAGTAAGTAGGACACCTGAATAGGATTTTTTCTGAAATAAAGTATGATAAAGTTATTACATTACTAGTATGTGAATGCAGCAATACATGGATTAATGTTAAAAACTGATACTAATAGTATATTATTGTTAGGTGGATTAATTTTTGTTACACAATAACACTACTGTATACATTCATAGAATTAAATTTTAAAATTCAAGTTAGTTAGTGCATACAATATGCATTAATAAATTTAAATTACAATTCATTCATGTACAAAATTTGATTATTGGCTGACTTTTGATTGTTAGTAGTAAATTACAATTCATTCGTTGGTAAGAATTTTACTCCTTGCGGATTGTAATCAGCTACTTCTCTTCTTTTTTTTTTTTATGCGTGTGTTAAGAATGCGAATGTTTAATCATCAGAGTAGAGTCAAAAGACGATTGGAGTATTTATTTAATCCCGAGTTGGGCTTGGCCACCGCAGCTTTATTTATTTATTTATTTATTAAAGGCCGATGCCACGGGGACCAAGCACCTAAACAAAAGTGACATGGACGAAAACATGAAAAAAGAAACTTCACTCAACAGGAGAGTCTGAGAATTCAATGATGCTGATGAAGGATTTTGCAGAAATTTATATAGCAGACCACGCGAGCTTCACCATCCAGCCTTGTGCTTCAATCAGCATTCGGTCCGGAACCCTGATCTGATATCTGAATGCTGGAAAGCAAGAAAGGAGCGGTCCTTGAAAACGCAAGACCAACTGAACCACTCAAACTGCTTCCATGAGGCCGATCTCTGGTAATCTGAAGATCCAATTTGGACCCAACAAATTCGGCGGCCTGCCCCTCCAACTCCATCGCAGTGGATGAACAAAGCATGTAGGGAGTTACTGGTACATCTGTAAGAGATGATGCGGATGGACTATATTCAACTGTACCCATTGGATGATCAAATTTGCAATTGCGTCCAAATTTGCAGCGTCCTTTTTGTAGATAAAAGGGGCAAGACTGTATTCCCTGTTCATCAAGATGAAAAAGTGCAGGGTACCCAGAGTTAAAAGAACAGCCCCAGACTAAAAAATAATCAAAGACTATATAATCGTAAGTGTAATCTAGTCCGTCTATCAAAAGGTAGAATCCAAGAAACATACATACAATGTTTTAGGAAGTCTTATTACTTTTCAAGACATACATCACCCAGCAGCATACATGTCTGCGGACGTATAGGATGAAAAGGAGAGATACCAAGTCATAAACCACATTTCAATTAAAGGTGATCAAGACAAGACAGTCCAAGTTTAGTATCTGTCTCTTGATCTCTAAATTTTTTCACCATTGGCCACGAGTTACCATGCATTTAGAAATACCAGGCAATCCCATCTAAAAAGCCTTTTCAGGGTCTTCATGCATAAAAACATATTGAAGCTCTCATATGGTTACTCGTTATACGGTCCTTTATCCAAATCTCATGCCTATCATAGTGAAGGGGGATCAACCACCTTCTGATTAGACCAAAAGATCTGCAGACTGTATTTAGATGTTGCATTAATGTATTTAAATGCTCGGGGAAGGTTTTGGTACATGGGATGACACGAAACTTTCACTATCACATACGACTTGGTCCAATGAACGTAAGATTACAAACTTTCCCAAAAATATACAAGAATTCTTAAAAGGCTAAAAGGTAAGGTAGATCAGTAACAATACACGCAAACTCAGAAAATAATTTTCCCATTGAAACAAAGATAAAAACTATGCAAATTCAAAATAGGCATCAAGAACTACCAGTTACTCAAGTGTTCAGCCGAAGAAACCATGAAGAAACAATTTCGTATTCAACAGCACGAAGAACCCACACAAAGCAAATTTATCCACATCTTTTGTGTTCTTAATGTTCCCAATGATCAAACGATGAGGTAGTCATATCTGACAAAATATTTTTACAAAATGGCCAAGTTTATTAAGAAATTGTAATCAAACTACTGGGAAATTTACGAAGGAAATGCAAAGGCTGGAGCCCCAGAGAGACATACATAGAATCACACACAATAGAAGCACATGATAGCTTCATAATAGGGTCCTTGAAGGCATATAGAGCAACTACTTCAGAGTCTTCAATTGTTAGTACCACTGGCAGAACCAAAAATTGAGAGTTGGGGTGGGGCAAGACTATAAAAGATGTAGACTTAAGGGAACACCTTTATATTTTGTTTAAAAAACTTGGGAGGCAAGCTCTAAATTTCACAAGGATGTAACTAAAAACTTTTAATACTTTAAGGAGATACAAGGGAATTTCCAAAATCTTTGGAGGGAGGGGGCTGCCCCTCCCTGCCCCCCTATGGATCTGCCAGCGGTTAGTACCCAACTTAGAGAGACCAAAAATTAGCAAACGTAGACACCAGTTTGACACTCTGAATGACTGTTTGAGCTTCAAATGACATAATTGAAAGAAGACAGAGCAAAAACTTAAACACCTTGAGCAGAAAACAAAACAATTGACCAGTTAAAGTGCAAAGGGGAAGAAAGAATCTATTTCTCAACCACAAATTGTAAGACGAAAAATATCAAGGTTAAAATCAACCATGAAACCAGTCAGCTTATGTACACTCCAACAATTATTCACACTTGAGGGAGGGAATACATGCAAAAAAATTTTATGTTGAACCTCCTCAATGAAAAGACAACACACTTTACCATGACTGCACAAACAAAGTCACGCAATTTTGGTTCTCAAATGACATTTTATTCCAACCAAGAGCAGCTACATAGTAAAAAACTGTCTGCCTAAGCAAAATTTTCTTCAAAGTCCACCAGTATTTACTAATGAAGATCGTATACATCCTGGAATACAGCGGTTTTGAAAATTCATCTTCTGTGTACTCTTCCATTTTCTGTATACAATAATTTAGTTTAAAGAAGAAGTCAAGATTGTAGCCTACTTGGCTAAATGCAACACATAAGTTTAAAAACTTTTGTTAGGCATGCAGATGAAGTGTTAGAGTGAATAAAGCAGCACTAATTCCAAAAGGACAGTAGAATAGCTTTTTCTGGCCAAGAGATGAGGGGACCAAGAAGAGCAAAGTGCTTGCGGGGGCAATAAGATGTTTTATAAGATTGTAATTGGGATCAAGACAGCAACAGACCAATTTCCTCGAATAGCTTAATGTCATCGCCAAGCCTAAAATAGCATCAGGTGGAAAGTGCAACAAGTCAGGCCAATCAACAAACCCCAGCTCCAAGATGAGTTGCTCATGGTAAAGTAAGCTAGACCCAAAAATATTGTCCTGCTCAACTTAAATCGACCACTTGACTAGGTATACAATTACAAATTCTCCAAAAATATCCTCAGGAAAAGGTGCATATCATATAGTTCAGAAGATTGATACTCTGATTCTACATTTATACATATTGGGACCATAGTCCAACTTAGTTCCTTAACTTTCACAAAAACGTACTCTTATCTGGACATCTTATCAGATTCTCTTTTGAAGTTTCATCCTTAAAAGCTATGCATGAGTGTTTAGCTACTTTATGAGTGACTGATCCAAGTAAAACTCTTTTACTTGTTTGGCTTCCACATTTGCATAAATAACTGCTTATACATGTCAAAGAAGTTGAGACTTTTATCACTCCAGCATTTATTTTTTTTTTAAAAAAAATCCTAGAAATTAGATCCAAATATATTAGAAGCTATTATTCTAGGATGGCCTTTGATGAATCTAGCCAACTGCAAGAGTAATTCTTTAGCTCAGGATCTTCTATTCCCAACAAAAATCCCAATTGGTTGTTAGGTCCAATGAGACACGGAGAAATCCTATGAGAAATTTCAAACGACAAAAAGTAGCAGCACAAGAAATATTTAGGGTCATAACACCCTAAAAATGAACAAATTTCTGCATACACCAAGAGTTAGTGCTGCCAACAGTATGACATGAAGTACATAGATTATCAGCAGCCTTGCTCTCCCAGCAAAGGAATTTAACCAAAAGATGGAAAATTCAAATCATGATATCTTTGTAACTCAACCTTTTAGACAAAACTGTGAGTAAACAGGAGAAAGAGTGTAGCCTAAAAAATGAAAAACCTAGTGATAAATTTTTTAGAATGCAAGTTTCCAGATAAATCACCAGTTACTAGATAAACCATGCATACCGGGCGTAGTGGCAGGCCCAAAGGACTCAGAGCAGAATATGCCTTTGCCACGACCAAGTTTGGCGGATGATGAAACCTACAAGATGGTCCAAATTTACAATCACCGTATCTCATGTAATACTGGCATTCAGGTTGCCCAGACCTTTCTGGAAACTTCTGTTTTTTCTGATTAGAGTCTGAAAGTAAAGTGGGATAAGTTCCAGCAAATGCAGTTGCAGATGAATTTAGCTGCGATACACCATAAAGCGAGGTTGCTCCAACTGAGGCTTGAGTGCCAGGAGAAAATCCAGGTGTTATAGGACCCTAGATTAAGCAAACCAACAAAAACATAAGAGAGGAATTAAAGCTTAATTGTGCAAAAGGATTGAAGCAAAGATCTTAGAAAGTACCGTGTAAGGACCCCAGTTTGGAACCGGAACTACTCCAGTATGAAGCAGAAAAGGACCATAAGCACCAGGCACATAAGAACCGGTTAATATTGGAGGCCTTGAGACTCTATAGTTGGTTGATGCACAACAATATTGCTCAGAAAGAGCTGAAGGAGACTGCACTGTTGGATAAAACGGATGTGCAGTTGCTGGCATTGATATTCCAGCTGGTTGAGGATGATGGAATTTACAAGTATTACCAAATTTGCACTGCCCCGTTTTCAAATAATAGGAGCATTCTTTCTCACCCTGCAGGTCGAAAGAAGTGAGTTTTCTAGTTGCAACTTATGCACACATGAAATGTAATCACCCACAGAAGTTAAACGATACCAGTCTTAATGGGTATCCATAAATATTAAGTGACACGCTTATCAAGGATCCACCAGCGTTCCTAGGATGGTGGAATTTGCAGGAAGCTCCAAATTTACAGGTTCCTGTTCTTAAATAATACTGCAAAACAGGAAACAACAATCAGAAAGTAGAACGCCAAAAAGCAGTCACAGAACTGGTTTTCAAGTAAATTAGACTATGAAATCAACTTGCACAAGAAAACCATGACTCTGAACTGCTGAAGAAACAGCACCATCTATCAGAAGAAATGAAACAGAGCACCTGGCAGTCTGGCTCTCCAACTCGCTCTGGATAATCTGCAGCTCCCAAGGAAACTGATCCCCCAACCTGGATTCCAAACGATAATCAATCTATTCATTTACGAAACCAAATCCCCAACAGCAGTCCTTAGTACATAAGACCAGGCCACTTCCTAGTACACACACGCATATAAAGACACGTACATGGTGGATATATTGGTAGCTACCTACATGCATACCCTCATAAGAAAAAGTAAATGAAACAGATTGATAATGATAGAGACTGGAATTAGGAGACGAATAGATAGTATAAGAGCCATGATCAGGGCCCAGCGGGCCTACCGAAGCACGATCACGAGGATGATTATAGCGGCACTTGGCACCGTATCCACATACCCCAGTTCGCATGTAGTAGGCGCATTCCAGCATTCCAGGCCTCTCCGGATACGCTTCTCCGTCCCACAAACCCAACCTGCCCATCGATTCTGCATTGTTACCAAGGAAAACAATCATAAAGACCGTTGTGCATTGTCAAAAACCCTACACACCCCGCAATGCACATCACGAAAACAACAGAAAAGAACCCAAAATTGAAGTACTCGAAAGGAAAAAAGAACCTGTCAGACCTGCTTCTCGAGCCGCCGGAGCCCATTCCCTACTCCGATTCTGCTGCAATCCTTTTCTTGCGTTGCTCTGTCCGTACAACTCCATTATGTTCCCTTTGCTTACCTATGGGAGAGCTTTCAAGAATCAAGGGGCAAAAGAGGGAAAATGGTGACGAGAATAGGTTTAAGCTGAATTATTAGGCGTATATATGCGAAAGACACGCCGTTGTTTGTCGTTGGAATGATCGGAAAGCTTGCTTGATCGGGTCGCCTGAGTACGAGGAGGGGAGAGGGCTACAACAGATTCTCGGACCCAAGAAACAACTTAAAATAGAGGACGAAGAAGAAGGGGATTTGCTTTCCTTCTGCTACAGTAAGATGAGAGACAAGTGCAGTGGGCGAGAATTTTTTTTGGTTCGCGGTTTTGGCATCCTCTCTCTCTCTCTCTCTGTATCTAAAGTTGTCCGTACGGTCTATCTTACGACTTAGGACTAATAGTGCAGTACTCTCATTTATCTCTCTTGTGTTTTCCTGCCACTCGACGTCTACTTGACTCAAAATACTTTAGACTCAAACTTCAATTTCTTCAAAGTTGAGCTTAGGTTTCGAGATCGATTTTATTGTGTATTATTTAAATTTGGGCTCAAACTCATGCTCGTCGAACTTGATCGAGCTTAATTTGAGTTCAGTTGAATTTAATCGAATCTAAATGATTTTAAGAAATATAAATATAAATTTTATATAATTTTAAACAAAAGTATAAAATTAAATATTTTATATTAATAAATAAATAATTTAAAATATAAATTGAGATCAATTAAATTCAACAAACTTTTGAATCTCATATATTAAGCTCAAATTTGACTTATCAAGTAACTAAAATTGTTCGAACTCGATTAACATGGGTTTTAACTCAAATTTTGACCAAATAAATTCGCAAGTCGCGAACTACTCGATTAAATTCGACTTGTTTACGTCCCTGCGTTTTGTGAAGGAGTTTCTCATTTTTATTTTGTTTGGATTTTGAAACTTTTCTTTCTGTACGCATTTGTCATCTTTTTAACTACTTCTTGTACCCCTCACCTGTAAAATTAACTACGGCTAAGATTATTTATATTTTACTCACATATAAAATTAATTAACAAGTTTTAAGGATTATTTGTGAATTAACAAGTTACACATCTTCCTAGTTTTTAGGCACCTTATGTTTAAAAATGAAATGACGTTAATGATTAGCCATAATTAAACGTAATAATCAAATAGCTAAATACCATACCCCAAAAAAAAATTACTATACGATAAGGGGTTTTCACTGAATATTCATTAACATATTTAAATTATATTCAACCTGTCACGTGACTATAAACTAATTGACGAGACAAACTCCTATTACAAAAAATTCTTTACAAGACATTTATCGGGGTGAATAAAAGATTTTCATCGAAATATTTCTACAAATAATCATCGTACATTTAATTCTTTGCATACACAAGCGTATGAGGTTTTTTTTTTTTTTTTTTTTCCCTTTTGAAGGAAACAAGTGTATGAGGTTAGACAGCTAAAAGTTACAGTTGGTGTAAGAATCCTAAGATCGGGCCGCCGGAGTGTATGGGGCATCAGGATTGGGGTGTTGGGTCTCTCTCTTTCTCTCTCCCGTATAGTACTGCTGGAAAAGAGGAGGGAGGGCACTTTGAGTGTGCTTGGTTGTTTGGTTGCGTAACCCGCCAAAACGTGAAAATAGTTAGCATTGAATATAATATACGAAACCTCTTAAACGGTTTAAACTGCTGCTTTTGGACATTAATCGGTAACCGACATATCTCCTCCTTAATTTACTCGTTTACCCTCCTTTACCGAACTGGTCTAGGCTAAAGTTCTTGCGTTTAAATATTGTACTCTAAATTTAAGGTTGCGTTTGTATGAAACTGTCTATGTATATAACCGACACACACATCAAACTTGCCTGTTCTGTTCTCCAAAGACGACCATATGGTACGAAGGGTCGTAAATGCCACGAATTGAGACGATTTTTAATTTAATCAATTTCAAACCCAACGAGCTTTTAATATAAAATTCGAATTTGACTTCGAACTCGAATTCAACCTTAAGTTCGAATTCAGTCAAACTCGAGTTTAAAAAATAAAAAATAATTATTTTATTTTTAAAAATAAATAAAATATTCATTTTTCTTAATAAAATATTAGAAATATATATATGTAATTTTATTATTAATATATATAAAATTATAATTAAGCCAACTGACGAGCTAATGAATTGAGCTTTTCTATACTCAATTTAAGTTCGACAACTCGATTTAGTCGATTCAAAGTTCGAATCGATTTTAATGTTGAACGAACTTGAATCACGTTTTGATCGAGCATGACAAGAAATTTGATTTATTTACAGCCCTAATTATATTCAATCTTTATGTAACGCTTACTAAAACGTTGGGACATTGGACACATCCCAACGCTTTCCATGGTAGAGAAACCTTGTGCCGACGGTGTAGGGACGCAGTGTAGGAAGAGTGGGAAATTTTGGAATACACTGTCCAGCAAAATTTTAAAATTTTAAGGAAGTTTTATGAATTTATTCCCCGCTATAGACTATGAACTAAACGTGGTAACACTGGCGAATGGCGAATGGTATTAAGGATGAACTCAACTTGGTTATTTCTTTTTTATCATGCAATTCGCCTTGTAAGTATAACATTTTTTTGACAGCGCTTTTAAAAAAAAAATGCTGCTCTTTACTTGTAAATATCCTCAAAATTCAACATATAGGTTTCTTCTAAAATGCGCTGAGAGGCTAAAGCATGTATAAGTGTATTTGTACAGGAGATTATTTGAAATTAAAAAACGTATAATGATAATGTAACACTTTCGTGATAGGTTGTATATGAGATAAAAATAAATTAAAAGACGTGTTTATGATACAAATAATTTTTTTATTTTTTTTTTTGCAAATAAACACTAGAGTGCAATTACAATATCAATACACACCACCATTTGTCACCATGACATAAAAATAGTCTCGCCACAATATAAAATTCTATCAGTAGCTGATCTTAAACATTAAATTCAAAAGCTAATTTTTCATTTTCAAGTTTTTCATAGTTTAGTTATGTTAAAGTTAAAAACAGCAAACCTTGAATTTATCTGCATACAACATTAATAGCCCCACATCCGTCTCTCTCTCTCTCTCTCTCCTGGGAATAATGTGTAATGATGTTTTTGTGTTTATTCCATGCTTGTATAAGCTTCCATGATATATGTTTGGAACTGGAAGAACGATAGTGATAAAATAAAAAAATCAAAAAGAGCAAAAAAAAAAGATAAAAATACCAAAGAAGTAAAGAAACGAATGTTGAACATACATTAAGGTCCTATTTGCATTGTACCTTTTAGGAGTTGTTGGGAGATTTTGTGATGTACGCATGATACAAAATCGATTAAGAAACTTACGTAAAGAATATTTGAAAATTTTCATCCAAAAAACTCACAATCCATATTAGGAAATTTATCAATATTTTCCCTTTTTTACTTTCTCTTCTCTTTTTAAGGATCATGTGATATGGCTTCTGAGTCGATAATTGCGTTCGTAATTAAATTATCTAGATATTTAACAAAGAAAAGATGAATCGTATAGATCAATGGAGACTTTGAAGGCACGGTATAAATTCAGACAGTTCGATATGAGAAAACATAATATTAAGAATAAGTTAGTACGTGGTACATAGAAATTCACAGTTTTAAGGATGGGTTAATCTTTTTTACACTTGAAGTAAATCTTTCCCATGCTTATGATGTGAACAGGCCAGCGCAGGCTGATGATCCTTTTTTAAGTCTATTATAGTCTTGGTTTCCCTCTAATGGCGTCTAAACATTTTGTACCATTGCTTCCTTTTTTTTTTTCGGACAGGGGATATCTGGGTTTTCAACCCGACTAATTATCCTGTGACTCGAGAGGAGAGGTTCCATCCCCTCGAAAACGTTAATCCTGGGGCTCAAATTCTGATGGAAGAGATGAACAACGCTTCTTGAGGAGGGTATGTGACCAATCGAGCTACCCAAGAGGGGCTTGTACCATTGCTTCTCATCCCGTGTTTTGTGTTTTTAATACGCTCATCCAAAGACGTAAAAATTGACCACAAAAAGCCAAAAAAAAAAAAAACCCAAAGGCATAAAAAGCTAAATGCGGAACATTGTAAATTTGTGGTGGGGGTTAAAATGAAATGGACAGGATGGGAATATCAAAGCCTTTAGGGCAAAGTTTTCCCAAACATTTGCAATTGTAACGTGGCAACCGCAAGGACACGAGCATATGTGCATTATTTTTCTGAATTCTTTTGCGAGCCTTATTTATTGCTTCACTAACTTTTTATTTGAAAAGCTAATTAGGGGAGAAAAAAAGGAAAAGGAAAAACAGAGTTCAGTTTTACAGCCCCAAATTCAATCCTGGTCTCTGGAGCTGGCATCGGTGGGCAATTTGTTTTAGCGTTATCTTTATCCGTTCTTTGCTCGCTCCCTCGCTCGATTCGCACTCTTTTGCAACCTCCAGTTGGGGCTGGAGATTGGAGACTGGAGACTAGAGACATGAACATCTTGGCAACTGGCTTCACTGCCCGAATCTCCCCCACATGTTCGACGAAAGTCCCAGTACGACGCCTTTGCTTCGGCAGTGCGTCAACAACGAGGCTGGCTTTTCTCAAATTCTCACTAAACAACGGCAAAGTAACTCTTCCAAGAAGAATCGTATGCATGGCGGTTCGTTAGCACTTCATCTTATTTTATTTGTTCTTAAAATTCAAAGCACGTGATTGCCCCAGAAGAGCAAAAAAAGATAGAAAGATAACGGTAATCAAAGCAAAGACATGGAGAAGAACCGAGATAGAAAGATTATAGTAATCAAAGTAAAGAAATGGAGAAGAACCCACGCCAGTTAATCTTCAAATGTCATATTTAAGGTTCTTGTTAATATTCCAGCAAATAGAACACGATTGGATAAGTTGAATATTGTTTTGATGCGTCCTCTTCGTTGTTGTAGCTTATGACGGGATAAAATGCAGGAACCTTATCTAATCACAAAACTGGAATCCGCTGAGAAGACATGGCAAGAATTGTCGGTATGCATTTCATTCATGCATAGTCACAGGGGATTTTTTTCACCTCAATCCTTCATGATTCAGATTATAAATATCCTGTCAAGTGCCGAGGTTTCATTTGGAATCTAAACTGCAGGTTAAGCTGGCTGATCCAGATGTAGTCTCAAATCCAAGTGAATATCAAAAGCTGGCACAATCTGTTGCAGAGCTTGATGAGGTGCTGCATGTCCTCTGTTTATAAATTAGCTCATTTTATCTTGATGACTTTTTTATGTGGTGTAAATTGCCATGGTTTTGCTTCATTAATGATGCTTTCTGCACTAATGAACTACTAGGTTGTGCTCACCTACAGAAGATTTAAGACTTGCGAGAAGCAGTTAGAAGAAACAAAAGGTTTTCTTTAACTTGCTCAATCTTCGCATACGATTCCTAAAGTTTGTAACTGTTTTTGTATGTGTTATCCCTTAACCAAAATTTATTTTCTTTGCTCCTCAACGTCAGCTTTGGCAAAAGAAGAAGGTGCTGACAAAGACATGGCAGAGATGATATCTTCCGAAATCGAAACTTTAACCACTCAAATCAAAGATCTTGAGGAGAGGCTTAAGGTCATATGAGATATCAATTTTTAACTTTTTGGACCTTGTTTTGCCATTAGATTGGTTTGTAAAGACTGTATATCTTGCCATTCCATGATAGGTACTACTGCTTCCTACTGACCCTCTTGATTCAAGAAATATAATGCTTGAAGGTAATATATTCACACCTTTTATTCTGTGCTATGTAGTGTTTGGATTAATTAACGGTGGTCATTCACATAGCTGCATTGTGGTTCAAGATTCATGCACATTTGTTGGAGCTGCATCATTTTCAGTTAGCCTAAATTGAGACTATGAATTGATAGGAAGTGAAACTAATTATTCGATAAATAAAAGTTTAAGAGGAGGGTATGGTCGATTTCTTTTTGGTCTGCATTGAATGAAACAAAAATGTTCTGTGCTCCATGTGGTGTTTTCCTTAGCAATTATTTAGTTTTAGACAATTCTTCAAAATTTTTAGTTTTTAATCACAAGCACTTCTTTAGATTGATTTCATTATTTGCAGTGAGGGCTGGTACTGGTGGCGATGAAGCTGGAATTTGGGCTGGTGATCTTGTAGGTACATGCTTCTCTGTCCTTTGAGTACTTGTCAGCCTGTAGGATGACATGAACATTATTTTGCATATGTTGGTTATGCAATTTTTTCACCTACATTTCAAGTCAAACTCAGTATGCACAGCTATCAGGATTTAGTTCCTCATAATGGAGAAACTCTTTTTGTTGGCACGCACTTGAGTGAACTTATATTCAGAATAAGCTCATTCTTTGAACCCTAGTTTTCTTTCATCCTTTTTGTGTATTTAAATCTTTTCTGTGTAGCTACCTTTTGGCTCTTGGTCTTTCATCATTGGAAACACAATGAAATAGATAATATTTGTTATGATGGGATGCTATCCTTCACTTTGTCATGCTTTTTGAGTGTTGGTTGTTATTCGCTTCTTGTGGGCAATGCTACAAAGAGAAGAAGTAAGTTAGTGAACTTGCCTGAGATCTGCTTATACTTCTGTTTTCTTGGATTTCCCTATTGGAAGGCTCGAAAAAATAATAATTATCAAGACAGTTTCCTCAATGCTGATTCCAGTTACTGCTAAGCTGCTGATTACTGGTTACATCTACTTGCTTGTTTTTGTTCTTTGTTGTTAGCGGTAACTATTAGACACCTTTTAGGTACGCATGTATCAGAAGTACAGTGAAAGGAATTCATGGAAAGTCTCCCCAGTTTCAAGTTCTGAGGTAAATAACTACTTAATTATATGAATAGCCTTTCTATTCTGGTTGGACTAATGGAATTAATTTCCAGGCTGAAAAAGGTGGATTTAAGACATATGTTATGGAAATCAAAGGAAATCGTGTATATAGCAAATTGAAATATGAGTCTGGTGTCCATCGAGTACAACGTGTTCCTCAAACAGAAGCACAAGGCCGTGTTCACACGTCCACTGCAACTGTTGCTATCATGCCAGAGGTAAGTCTATTCTGTGTCTGGGATACATCTTTATCTTCTATTCAGCTCAATTAGTTGGATATCAATTTTTTTTCTTTTATGAATAAATAAGTTACTTGAGATTAATTAAGACGTATATGAGATTCTTCTGTGTCAGAGAAATCAGTGGGAACTTCACAGAATCACATGGTGCTGTCCTTGACTAAAATTTAAAATACTGGATTATTCTCAAATGGCATTGACCTCATCAGGCTGGTCTTTTGTGTTGAAGTTAATTGTGTGCTTAGGATGTCATTGTTCTTGTGTAACATTAATTGATGACTTTATATCGATACAAAGAATGCATTAGTCAGTGGTTGTTGTTCATTTCTCAAGGATGATAACTGGTACAACAATAAGGTTAGACGTTTTCACTTGGGAGGTCACATGATTGGTACACAAAACAAGCTCTCTACTTGTGCAAATACTGTCGGGAGTCTCTTACACTAGTTTAACCTGAGCATTCATCTGTAAGTTACTCCGAGTAGCAGTGTAATTTCTGGGACTAGGTTGCCATTTTCCTATAAGATTTCTCTATATCATAGAATGACGTCACATGGTAGGTTGGGTAGATATTTATGTTTCCTACTTAAATGCAGCTGTGGTTTTCTTACTAAGTTCTGCTATCGTGCTGTTTCTTCTATGACATCTCTGTTTCCTTGGCATCCTGGTTCTAGGCTGATGAAGTTGAGGTGGAGATTGATCCAAAGGATATTGAGCTCACAACTGCACGTTCTGGTGGTGCTGGAGGTACAGATGAGTGAAATATCTTGTCTTTAAATTTTTAAGATTCTTGGGTTTTCTTAAGGAGTGAACCAATTCTTGATGATTTGTCATGCATAATCTGTGGTACAGGGCAGAATGTCAACAAGGTAGAGACAGCAATTGATCTTTTCCATAAGCCTACAGGAATAAGGATTTTTTGCACCGAGGAGAGAACTCAGCTTCAGAACAAGAGTCGTGCTCTTCAATTGTTGCGAGCAAAATTGTAAGGGAAATTGCAATTTTTTTTTAACCTGGATCTAACGTAACCTTTGCTGATATCACTCTAAGCACAATTATAGGTATCTGAATTTGACTTGAAAAAATTGGATTGTTTTATGATAGTAACTATGCTAGGTGAGTGTTAAGTTTATGAAAAGCATTTAAATTTCTTAATATGCAGCTGGAATATAAGCTACAATGGAAATTGACATCTATCAACTTTTGATAAATGGTTGCACATGCCAACATTTGTAGTTTTGAATCTCAAGCATTAGCTCTTGTTTGGTACCTAGTCTTCAACGTTGATGTTTAGTGGTTTGTTCATTATGACTCAACTAAAATTCCATTTCCCCTGGTCCTTGACAATATCACCCCGTAGAATTTAGATTCGTAATCTTAGTAATTAAAACTAGTGTCTTAAAAGTTAGGCTTTTTGTGATGGATTCCAATCTGCTGTATTCTTTCAGGTATGAAATAAAAGTGAGAGAGCAGCAAGAGTCTATAAGGAATCAGAGGAAGTCACAGGTCTGACATTTTGCTTGGGAATTTTGTTGCATCGTCATGGGTTATTGAAGTTAAAGTGATAGCATGAATATGCTGCTCTTAATAAATGTTTACTTCTTCCTTGCATTCTCCAATCTTATTTAAATATTATTTACATTTTCATCCATGTTTCTGATGCAATAGTTCAGTTCTTTTTATGCTTGTATCTTAACCTCTACTAGTCATTAGGATTTTGTTATTTTTTGCAAGTAAATAGATGTGATTGCTCATCTTCTTGGAAGTAACCATGATGATAGCTCTAATAATTGCGGGAATACAAGTAAATTTAGTTTTTGGTGACATCTCTTGCGGATCTAATCCTTCTTAGAAAGGGCTAGAGGTTACACCCCGTCATTCTATGTTTATACATGGAAGGTGTTGATTTACTATTTTAGATGGAGAGGTGTGAATTTAACCCCTCCCAATATTCTTAATCCCCAAGTTGAAACTTGCAGTTAGTTTGTTCTTCACTTAAAAGAAAAAGTAACAATTGTCCTTCCGTTGATCTACTTCTTATGGGATTTGTGATACGTACAAAATGCAGGTTGGCACCGGTGCACGTGCTGAGAAGATCCGAACATACAACTATAAGGTAGCTGTCTGACTTTTCTGCAGTATTATTCAGAGTACCTAGATTGTAAATGGAGAGTTAGCAAGAATGCAACTTTTGACTCTAAATGTCAACGTTGTTGCTCAATACAAAAAGGCGACTTACGAGAATCATGGAATCTCCACATTCTCTTCGTCTTTGAAAGATAGTGAGATGCACCTAATTTATTACCTTTTAACCATTGTTGTTTACTGAGAAGCTTGTTAATTGGTTCTCCACCAAATTAAACAATTACGACAGTCTACTGATGATTGATAGATACTTCTGCATTTAGGACAATAGGGTTACTGATCATCGGTTGAAAATGAACTTTGAGCTCACATCGTTTCTCAGCGGTGACGTCGAAGCTGCTGTTCAGGTAAACTCTTAACTCCGAGAAAATAGATTGATAGGAAAATTAAGTTTCTGCTGGCACACTTGGTTTATGATCTTTTTGGTGCATGTTGAACTAATTTTCCTTCTTGATGCTCTCTTCAGTCTTGTGCTGCCATGGAACAGAAGGAGTTACTGCAAGAACTAGCCTTGTCTGTTGGGGCACTAGCTAGTTAAATCGTTCTTTCAACTCATGTAAAAAGTAGAATGCTACTGGATACGGCAGTGACACCCAGATGATACGCAAGAGGTGCCCTCAAATTGCCATTGAAGTTTAAAATTAGTTTGTTAGATTCATACGAAACTTTAACGAGTTGCTTTGTAATCAGTTCTATTCTGTTATTACGTGTATAGACAGGTCCTCTTTTTTTTCCTTTTTTTTTAATAAACAGAGTCTCGTCTGAGTTTGCGCGTTTCTGGGACTTCGGTAATTTCGACGCTCCATTGATGATGAATGAATTAAGTTCTGGCTAAGACGGGAAAGGTACTATTCTGCGTGCACCTCCACCGCGGAGGGTTGATAGTTCAGGGTTGAGGAAAAGAGATTTACGGGTTATTTCACAGAATATTGCTATTTTTTTTTTTCAAAATTAAGAAAATTGAGAAGGGATAAATTGAGTGGTACGGGAGGAGAGAATATTATTCATAGGTCTTGAGCTTACACTTTAAAATAAAATAAAATAAAATAACTCCTGATTTCACACTAAAAGAAGAAGCACCCCCGATTATTGAAGTGCTCTATGGGGATTTTGTTTATTGTATTGGATTAATGTGTAATTTAAAATATATTTTTATTCCTTTTTTGAGTTATAATATAGGATAAAATAATTATTTTTTATTTTTTATTTTTTAAAATACAAAAGTTTCATCAAATTGGAATTTTTACTAAAAATGTTGCTCTAGTATTGTTCACCAAACATTACATTTCAAAAGTACAAAGCTGGACATTTTGAAAGTAAAAGTATTTCGTTTCCAAACATCTTAAAAGTACGGGTGTTGCGCTTCCAAACGTGCATTCTGAATTCCGTTCCTGGATGACTTCATCTCTTCTCTCGACTCGTGTTCCCTCCTTCCTTTCTTATTTTTCTCCACCTCCTTTAACAATTAACACCAATGAAAGTATTGATAATGTTATCTTGATTCTGAATTTAAGACGGCAAAATATTAGGTGAAATAAACCAGGGATTAACCGTCGGTGTGACAAGTAGGGAGTAGTAGTATTTACTATTTATATAACAGTGAAGTCAAAAACTCTGTAAGGGTGGCTCCAACGGCATTAAATGAAGCGTGTAATACGCTGAGTTCCATTATATGCATCATAAATATGATGCGTGTAATGCTCTATTGATGGGGCTCAGCTATGGGTCTTCTTTTTTTTTTCTTTTTTTTTTTATCAAACCAATTGGACCATTGTTTGATGATCGTTGCTCATTATTGTTTCTTTTCATTAAAATAAAATTGTATCGTTACGTGAAATCCTAAATTTTTTCTACAAATAAGGGAATTTTTTTTTCATTTCTCACCCTCATATTTCTTTATTTTTCATACTCTATTACTCATTTCCTTCAACCACTTATACAATTCCTCAAAGTGCTCTTATTTTCTAATTATGCATGAGAAATTTAATAATTTTAGAAATATGTTTACTGCTCCAAGAGATCCAAAGATGATCAAGTTTAAGCAAATGCAAGAAGCTGCAAGAAAAGACATCGAGCGAGCATTTGGAGTGCTTCAATCTCATTGGGCTATTGTATGTGGGCCAACTCGGTTATGGCATAGAGTGAAACTAAAAGATATAATATATGCATGCATCATATTACAAAATATGATTGTTGAGGATGAAGGAGATGTAATAAGAAATTGGGATGATGATGATGATCAAACAATCCATATGACTCCAAGTTCTGTCGAAAATTTTCAATATTACCTTCAAAGGAACACGGAACTATGGGATCATAAAATGCATCATTAGTTTTGATCGGACTTGATCGAGCATATTTGGAAATGATTCAGAGGCATTAACAATGAAAATTAGTATTCATTATGTTATTATTTGCATTTTATTGATTTAATTATGTAATATTATGTCACAGAGTTAAATTAATTCGATAGAGTATTATTAATTAAGTATGAATTATTATGATGTCTTCACATTTAAGGTGTCACGTATTTGTTTAATAAATACATTCAAATATTAATATTTTTGAGGGATAGAAAAATAATTATTATTGAAAATCACAAATTAATAATATTTATTAGTTTTTAGAAAATAAAATGTTGAAGGGTAAAAAATTTAATGAAAGTTAATAATTTATTTTTCAAAAAAATATGATTATTTTAAAAAGTTAATCTTATTTATTTATAAGAGATTAGAGATGTGAATTATAAAAATAATGTTTGATTTGATTATAGGGTCATATTATTACACTGTCTTGAGTATAATTTATTATGAGTAAAAATATAATGAAAATAAAAATAATAAAATACTGACGTGACATGTATAATACGGAAAGCCATGCCACGTGCCAACTCAATGCTTCATCCCAACATCATTACCAAACTCTCTCACTTGTCAACGTGCTGATCCTGGCTTACGAGCCCTCCGCATGAAAGAGTATCTTTTCTTCGATGGTAGTACTATCTATATATGTATACATATGGCAACTTCTCATCCTTTCCAAGCTTCTCTGTGTCCAACGCTCCGGGCTCGTATGAATACTAGAATCATCATCGCCATCAGCACCCCGTTTTCTATCACCGCTTCCATTTCCAATTTTATGCTCAAAAAGCAGCTTTCCTCCTCTGCTCCCCATTTTCTCTCCCACAACACTCGTTCTACTTCTAGTAGTTCTATCAAATCAGCCAAACTACTCTCCCACACATATAGGACCCTTAATCCCAAATTTTCTTCCCCTTCTCGGCCTTTACCACGTCGCTTACACTCTTTCAGAATTTTGGCTATGGCAGAGCAGTCCTCCCGGACAACGTCGACGTCGCAGCAGCAATCCCACAGACACGCCAATCGTCTTGCTGCTGAACACAGCCCTTACCTTCTTCAACACGCCCATAACCCGGTATTCTTGTCAATCACTGACTACATATTTTGCCCTTTTATCATGTTCTCTAAATTAACTTTTACCTAATTTAGCTCATTTTTCTCCTTTATGGGACGGGTTTAAAAAACTTGTAAGTAATACTTCTTTTCCAACTTCTGGGCTCTTCTGAGGGGGGGAAAAAAGAAAAAGAAAAGGGTTTAATTATATGTTATTATTTCTTACTCTAATTACTATATATGAAGGTTGATTGGTATCCATGGGGTGAAGAGGCATTTTCTGAAGCTCGAAAGAGGGACGTGCCCATCTTCTTATCAAGTTATTTCCATTTTCCTTGCACTTCTCCCCACACCCACCCCCTGCCCCCCCCAAAAAAAAAAAATCCTTTTTCTCTCCAAAATTCGTGCTGTTTTTACCTTGAGCGCCCGAATAATGATCATTGCATTTTATTTCTGGTGTTTTCTCGTGGACTATTGGGGTTGCTTTTATGCTTGAAGTCGGGTACAGCACTTGCCACTGGTAAGCCTGTTGGGTGGAATCCTGCAAGTCTTGGACTTCCTTTATTACTCATGGATGGGTAAGATTTGATGACAAATTTTGATTGACTAGGTGTCATGTGATGGAGGTTGAATCCTTTGAGGACGAGGGGGTTGCAGAACTGCTGAATGATTGGTTTGTCAGTATAAAGGTAAGAATGTAATTTTAGTTACTCGTGCCTGTATCAGTGAGGAATATATTTATTTGTAACACCATGTCTGTAAGCCTTCCATATCTCCACTGCAGCTTAAAACATGATGATTACTTTTTTGGCAGGTTGATCGAGAAGAGCGTCCAGATGTTGACAAGGTAAGAATTGCATGAGAATGACACGATATTGTTGTTTCAATTTATTTTGGGTATGACTTTAGTTAGTCTGGTTGGACTATCCTATTCATCACGGTCTTATTTGCCAGTGGTTATCTAATGATTTTGGATAACGTCAGAGTATGTTCAGGGAAAGGTTGTGGATAAGCTGTCATTTTAACCTCGCAGGGATGAAGCTAACAGCTCAAACACTACCTAAAATGATGAGCTAATTGTGGTACAAATATATTTTTCTTCGATGGATTGGTCATATTCACTTCGAGAAACTGAATCAGATGATTTATCATTTCATTTTGCAGCTGCAATTTGAAAAATCGTACTTGTCCTTAATTTTGACTTATAGCATGCAAAATCTCTTTTCTCTGGGGAAATCTTAGCTTGAGTTTTACTGATTTCTTATTTGAGGGCCTTAATCCTGGCCGAAAATACTCTGCTTTCTCTCCCCTTTACTTGCTTCTCTGTTGATGGTGATTCCTTTTTAGATAGTAAAAACATGCAGTTGTGTTTTCAGGTATACATGACATACGTCCAGGCTTTACACGGGGGTGGTGGTTGGCCGCTGTCTGTCTTTCTTTCTCCTGATCTGAAGCCTTTGATGGGTGGGACTTACTTCCCTCCTGAAGATAAATATGGAAGACCAGGATTCAAAACCATACTAAGGTGAGAACAGTACCAGAGGATAATTCTGGTGTCTCAATTATTTTTAGTTTGGTATTTGCAGAGGGATTAAGCACCCAGTTCTCTACTCCCCTGCTAAAAAACTTTGCTTTCAGAATGCCTTGACCACCATAGGTAAATCAAACACAGCTCAGTGGTCAAACATTGTTATCTGTCTTTGTCTCTCCTTGTAGAATCAGGGTATCATTCTCTTCCCACTTCCCCAAAATTCTTCTCCCATGGACCCACCGCTTCTGGGGAAATAAGAAACAATATTAGTTTTGGTTCTGATTTATGTACGTTAGGTTGAATGGGGTGTTGAGGAATGTCTGGTAAAAGGTGTAGTAAGATAAAACAAAGTTGCTTAACCTTGTATTTCTGTTACTTGATCATAATTGTTTCAGAAAGGTTAAAGAAGCTTGGGACAAGAAAAAGGACATGCTTGTCAGCAGTGGAGCATTTGCAATGGAACAACTTGCTGAAGCATTGACAGCCACTGCAGGGTCAAATAAACTACCAGATGGGCTTCCTCAGACGGCATTGAACCTATGTGCTGAACAGGTACTTTTTGGAGCGGAGAAATTGCTTGTATTGTCCATTGTATTAATGGGTTCATGTGCGGCTCATTGGTTCAGATTTTTACACAATGAAAAGTTAGGGCGGCATTTCTTCTCAGATTTAAGATCGAAGTTACCCCTTATGATATTCGAACTGTCTATATGGGTAATTACAAGGGTATATCACAGCATTGGTATACATTTTTTTGTTAAATACCTTGGACTTCTTGAGAAAAATTTTGTACTGGATTCATCGATTTCTCACTTCACTTAGTTGCAGTGTAATCATGTTATGTGGAACATTTGTGTCAGACTTTTTGTACTCCGCATTTTCTTTGGTGTCCTCATGCTTAGCTCCCTGAAGCCTGTATGTTCTGTTGATGACTAACATCATCAGGTTTATGTTGCTAATTCTCCTTTTCTGAATGTTCAACAGTTAGCTGAGAGTTACGATTCAAAGTATGGAGGTTTTGGTTCTGCTCCAAAATTTCCCAGGCCTGTTGAGATTCAATTAATGCTTTATTACTCAAAAAAGTTGATGGAGTCTCAAAAACCAAATGAAGCAAAGAAAGTTCTAGAAATGTCAGTCTTCACTTTGCAGTGCATGGCAAAGGGAGGCATCCATGACCATATTGGAGGAGGTTTTCATAGATACAGTGTGGATGAATGTTGGCATGGTTAGTCCCACCTCCTCGGTTATACATGTTGATCTTGAGCATTAGAAAATGGACCAAGTTTTGTTGATATGTTATTTCCTCCATGCAGTTCCACATTTTGAGAAAATGTTGTATGACCAAGGGCAGCTTGCCAATGCTTTCCTGAACGTCTTTTCCATTACAAAAGATATGTTCTATTCAAGTGTTTGCCGAGATATCCTTGATTACTTGAGGAGAGACATGACTGGTCCTAATGGTGAGATCTTTTCAGCAGAGGATGCAGACAGTGCGGAATTCGAGGGTGCTTCAAGGAAAAAGGAGGGTGCTTTCTACATCTGGACCAGTGAAGAGGTATATAATTCTAATGTATTCATCAATTATTTGAGGAAAACTTGTTTCACCATATAACAATGTCAGTGATGTGCTACTTAAGTTTAACTTTGTCCTGCAGATCTAACTAGTTTTATCTGGGAAGTTATTGCCAACGGATGTTAGAATTTTTCTTCATATATTTCACCCTGAGTATGAAAAAGGCTCTTGTTAGTGTATGAATGTTTCTCCTTTCTTCTTTTGACAAGATGTAAGCTGGCCATGCTTTTGTAGTTTTCACAATCCAGCTCCTAGTCCAATATCCTTGCTAACTTCCTTTCTTCCTTAAAAGGTTGACAAAGTAGTGGGTGAGCACGCAACTGTTTTCAAGGATCATTACTACATAAAACCTTCAGGCAATTGTGACTTGTCAAGGATGAGTGATCCTCACAATGAATTTAATGGTAAAAATGTGTTAATAGAGAGAAACAGTACATCTGCCATGGCCTCAAAATATGGTATGCCTGTGGAGAAGTACCTTGATATACTAGGTACTTGTCGTCAGAAGCTCTTTGATGTGCGATCAAAACGCCCTCGGCCACATCTGGATGATAAGGTATTATCAACTGTTTTGCGAGGTGTCTCAAGTCCTTGAATTTTGTTCTTTATCCATGAAGGATGGTTGCCTCTGAAATTTTTATAGGTAATTGTTTCCTGGAATGGGCTTGCAATTTCATCTTTTGCCCGAGCATCCAAAATTCTGAAGTGCGAGTCTCAAGGAGGGAGGTTTCACTTTCCTGTTGTGGGAACTGATGTAAGAATTTTCACATATCATATTTGAACCATTAATGAAGTTATAACGTCTTAAGATAATTAGCGAACTAGTAAATAAAAATGCTTAATCTCGTTAATCTTGGGTTTGATCTTTTTGGCTTCGCTTTGGTGGAGTTCAAAAATCTTTGTTGTCGGCTGACATTTGTATCGTGTGTATTGCCTTTTTTAATTTTTTGTCTCCCATCTTCCTTGTCGTTTCAACCTTGTACAATTTGGTTTTAGAATGGCAGTTTCTGCAATTTGATGCTGGAAAATGTTTTGCTAGATGATGAGTTGCTATTTATGGTTAAGTTTTAAGATATTAGGCTAAATTAACTCAGCTAGCTTTTTTGTAATGCACTTTTATTTTCCTGAGTAACAAGATGGATAAGTAAAACAATGGTACTCTGTTGTCATAGGGAAGGTAAAGATACAATATGTTAAATGATTTCTCATAGCATTTTTTCCCTCTTCTCGTAGGCTTGCTAACATGGTGCTTTCTTTTTTGTTTTTTTTTTTTTTTGGGGAGGGGGGAGGTGTGTGTTTGAGTGAGGGGGGTGTGATTTTAAGTAGCTTTTTGTAGGTAGACTCATTTTATGGGAAAGAATAGCAGTAGCATGACAGGCGCTTGTGAGTCTCAAACTCACAGACGCTGTTCTTCTGATTTTTTCATATTTTCAAATAAGCACCTAAATTAACTTAAGCGACAATAGGATTTAAGCGATAGAAATAAACTAAAAGAGGGCTACCTTCATGGCCCACCCTGCTGATTTTAGGGATTCCATGTTCGTATTTATCATTTAGGAAATTTTAAGTTGCTTTTTGAAGGTAGACTCTTATTTAAGTGCATCTTTCGTCTTTTTTGTTTCATGAAGCCTAAAGAATACATCGAAGTTGCAGAAAAGGCAGCATCTTTCATTAGGAAACATCTTTATGACCCGCACAAGCGAAGGCTGCAGCATAGCTTCAGGAATGGTCCAGCTAAAGCCCCTGGGTTTTTAGATGATTATGCCTTTCTCATATCAGGCTTGTTGGATCTTTATGAATTTGGAGGCTCAATCTTTTGGCTGGTCTGGGCAATGGAACTTCAAGATACCCAGGTATTAAGTAGACTGCTTGTGTCCTTTCTACTTTTCAGTGATGGCTGTTATTCAACTCCATGTTTTTAACAACTTCTAGGATGAGGTTTTTCTTGATAAAGATGGTGGAGGTTACTTCAACACTCCAGGGGAAGATCCTTCAATTCTTTTGCGGGTTAAAGAAGATCATGATGGGGCGGAACCTTCAGGGAATTCTGTTTCAGCAATTAATCTCATAAGATTGGCTTCCATAGTTTCTGGGAGTAGGTCTGACAACTACAGGCGAAATGCCGAACGGCTTCTGGTTTGTATTTGCTCCCCTGAAAATGTTTAGATTACTTTCATTGTTTAAGTGCTTTGTAGATGACTGGCTTCATTCATATGTTCCTCTCGTTCACCCATTATGTGTGTGTTTATGGGAACAAATGTATGTGCTGGTACAGGCGGTCTTTGAGAAGAGACTGAAAGATGCCGCGGTTGCTGTGCCTCTACTGTGCTGTGCAGCAGATATGGTCTCTGTTCCTTCCAGGAAGCAAGTTGTAGTGGTTGCAAACAAGGCTTCTGGAGAGTTTGATAGCATGTTGGCTGCTGCTCATGCTTCATATAGTCCCAATGAAACAGTAAGTAATTTCTAAATTGACAAGCGGAGATAATTGCTGAATCTTGATGTTTGTAAAAGTTGGAGTGAATTTGTAATCCCCAGTTTGCTCCTTTTTCATTTGTGTTTTTCTTCCCTTCGTAAATATAATCTCCCCCGTTCCAATTGGAACAGGTAATTCACATAGACCCAACCGATGAAGAAGAGATTGGATTTTGGGAGGATACCAATTCGAATATTGCTCTGATGGCTAAAAACAATTTCTCTTCCGACAAGGTTGTTGCTCTCGTATGCCAGAACTTCACATGCAGTCCTCCAGTTAGCGACCCCAAATCTCTCGAGTCTCTGCTCTCGCAGTAGTCCTGTCCTTTATGTAAAGAATGGTAGTAGGATATTAACTGGAAAATATTTGGGTTTTGTCTGAGATTTTTGGTTATTTTCACTCACTCTAGAACCACTGAGTTCTTGTTTTGTATCTTTTACCCTGTTTTGAGTATTTGTATCAAGTTGGTATATGCAATTTATTAGTGTCTTTCATGTGCGGAGCATTGACTACATCCCTCTTGACGTCTCAACATTTATGGTAGATTGGGTTAGATCGCTCTGTTGGGGCCATGGTTCAAAGTTAAAGTCAAGGTTAAGGTTAAGGTCGCTGATTGTTTCGGATCGGTCTCAACATATCGGGTTAGATCGCTCTGTTGGGGCCATGGTTCAAAGTTAAAGTCAAGGTTGAGGTTAAGGTCGCTGATTGTTCCGGATCGGTCTCAATATATCGCGATTTTGGACGCAAAATTTTGAAATATTTTATATTCTAAAAATTGTAAAAAAATACAGTATGATAAATAAAAATAATAAAAAAATAATAAAAAAAATAAAAAAATTAAGTTGACTCGATTACCCTATAAATTCTCCGCTTTTTTAACCTTAGAAAGTAACAGCTTCTTTGCTCTCCTATTCGGTAATTTACCCCAAAACTATCCACTCGTGCTAACTTGAGCATTGGAGTAAAATCGGGGAGCAGCCCCGCCCTTGCATCTAATTTCGTACACTCTTGCTAACTTGAGCATCGGACTTAAACCGGGGGAACAACCTGCCTCTGCTTCTAATTTAGTACACGGAATCCGTGTGGGAGCTTGTTGATCTTGAGTCTTCTCGGAAGCTCCGATCGTTACTTTACATGGAGTTCCTAGATTTCAAAATGTGAGAAGACTGCAAGAATCCCCCTGGTTTTGCATGACGATTGGGAGTAGAGGGTCAAGCCAAGGAGTTCGGTTGTTCATGTCCTGGCCATTGGAGGGCTTGACCAAGAAAGCTGTGCATTCTTGCCATCTTGTGATGTTCTACCGTGCACTGCTCTGATTCCTGGCATTTTATCTGATCCTCCGAGGTGATTATAGCTTCAAATCTTGGTTGATTGTCACCTTTTCTTCACTATTATCAGATTCCTTTTTGGACGATCATGGCGGCATTCCTACCCTGTTTGGGACAACAGCGACAGGTTTAATTCCATTCTTGCACCTTAGCGTATCATATGCTTACCATCTAGCATAGCACTTCTTCGACCAATTGGCTCATGATTCCTCATGGCTAGCTGTTACTCGAGAGTCGAGTCTTCCATTAGCGGCAGCCGTTGTAAGTTGTAAGTTGCAACTTCCCCGGGATATTGTGCAGCCAAGTTTTCCTCCTCTTTTTTATTGTGCAGCCGTTTGTGAATTCTAGATGCAATGAATACTTTATTTGTGTGTGGTTGAATTCTGGGCCCAAGTTTTCCTATTCTTTGTGACGTGTCTTGCACTGTTTGTACATTCTGGAGTCTGGGCGCAACAATTAGTTTAGTGGAATTCTGGGCCGAAGTTTAGGTTGTAGATGAGGATTAATTTGCTCCCGCAAATAATAGCCCATTCCCGAAATAAAGCCCAGATGATAGGCATCAATTCTGTTAGCTAGACATTGGACGGTAAGTTAACTGTGTGTATGAGGTAAAATAAATATATATATACACACACGACTTAAGGGATTAAAGGAAAAAAAAAAAAGAAAATTCAATCAATTCTGAGCGGGTATATACATTGGACAGTGAGTTTGAGTGTGGGTTGTCGTAATATAAGGGATTAAAAGAAAGAATTCATGAAATAGACTTCCACTCCCACATCAGACATCACATACGGTATTAAAATTTAAAAGGATATCTACAAAGTTGATTTGGTGACAGAGAAAGAACAATATTTAATTGCTCAAAAGGAGGAGGAAAAGAAGTAGCCGGATTTCCTCCGGATAAAATAATCCATATCCTATTGCCTTTTTCCTCAATCCTTCTTTTCCTCCGGGGCCCAAAATTCGTCTGTACTCGGTGCCATTCGGCCATCTTGTACTAGTAGCGGCACTGTTTAACGCACCGGACGTCTGCATCACAGATACCCTTCGATTGATACACCAGCGATCCAGATAAACTCTGCTCGCTCCCCTGTATTCATTCGGCTTTGGAAGACCAGAGGAGAGGAGAGAGCAGAAGGAAATGGGCAAGGGTGGTATGAGTGCTCCAGAGAACCAAGATGGTGGGGAAGAGAATATGGCAGCTTGGCTTGTGGGTCTTAACACCCTCAGGATTCAGCCTTTCAAGCTCCCTCCTCTTGGTATTATCAAATCCAATCCAATCCCTATTATTCATTTTACTTCCGCTGTATCTACTACTTATTTTTTCATTTCAAGATTCTTTACTCCTGAATACATCAGCTCAGCTCCATTCTGCTATTGCTGAAACTCTCTGTTATCTGTCGATTCCTGTATTAATTATGTCTGATTTTCCAAGGACCCCATGATGTTAGAGTCCGGATGAAAGCTGTTGGTATCTGTGGAAGCGATGTTCATTTTCTCAAGGTGAAGCTTTCTCTTTAGCTTTCTTCTTGGTGGGTATGAATCAGCACGGTCTTGCCTGCAGACCTTTCTATATGATATAGGATGATGGAGGTCTATATTCTCTAACTGCTTGATCTTGTATGTCATTTCACTGATCAATCAGCCATTCGCCGCTGAAAGACAAAACGAAACCAAGAAATAAGACCAACTGATGGGGCAGTAATTTGCTGCTTTACGGTTCGAAAGAAACAAGACTAAAATGTTCTTGTCATCGTTCATTTTGGAAGAATCTTTCCTACGCTGAAAGAAAGCGTATACACAATCAGCATTGAATTGAATGAATGATAACTATGTAAAATTTGAATTTTAAAATTCAACTTTTTTGCACGTGTGTCATGGACTCAACGGTGAGAACTAATACACTATCAATATATATAAAATTCTTTACTCTATTGTTTGTTCTTACTTTTAGGAACTCTTTTGTTATCAGCGTGTGACTCGTGTAGAATTATCAGACTTTGCAGCTAGCTCATTTTGTTGTTAAAGAGCCGATGGTTATTGGGCACGAGTGTGCTGGGGTCATTGAAGAAATTGGTGGTGAAGTTAAGACTCTTGTGCCTGGTGATCGCGTGGCACTGGAGCCTGGAATCAGTTGTTGGCGATGTGATCATTGCAGAGGAGGCCGATATAATATGTGCCCAGAGATGAAGTTTTTTGCTACTCCGCCTGTTCATGGTTCTCTTGCGAATCAGGTTTGTATTTGTTCGATCTTGCTTCTTAACTTTGGACATCATTTGTTGTTGTTTGATTTAGGGGCATGTACAATCACAATTTATAGCTTGTGCATTGAATTTGTGGAATTGGTGCTGGTTTTGACTGAGATCATACGAGGGGCAAAAAATAAATTTTCAGGAACAAGGCCTCTTCTTAGCTCGTCTGATTGCCATTTTGATAAACGCTGGTGATGCCTTTGGATGTATTAATTTGACAAGATTGATTCTTGGTTGTCTGCTGCAGCCGTAAAAGGCGATATTGAAAGTTTGTTTTCTCCTACAACAGGTCGTGCATCCCGCAAATTTGTGCTTCAAATTACCTGATAACGTGAGCTTGGAGGAAGGAGCCATGTGCGAGCCCTTGAGCGTTGGCGTTTACGCTTGCCGCCGCGCCGGAGTTGGTCCCGGGACGCGTGTGTTGGTGATGGGAGCTGGTCCCATAGGGCTTGTTGCAATGCTTGCCGCCCGTGCTTTTGGGGCCTCGAGGGTTGTGATAGTGGATGTTGATGACTACCGTTTGTCGGTTGCCAAACAGCTTGGTGCGGATGAAACTGTCAAAGTTTCTACCAACATGCAGGATGTGTCGGTGGAAGTGGAGCAGATTCGGAAGGCTATGGGGGCTGAGATTGATGTGAGTCTCGATTGTGCAGGGTTCAATAAAACCATGTCTACAGCCCTTGGTGCCACCCGTGCAGGCGGCAAAGTCGGTCTCGTTGGTTTGGGTCACAAGGAGATGACTCTTCCTCTATCCCCTGCTGCTGCGAGGTAAACTTGTCTTCGGACTCTTTTCATTCATTAATTATTTACTAGACTGTTAATTAACCAAAATTTTGGTTCCCAGGGAGGTCGACATTATTGGAATATTTCGGTACACGAACACGTGGCCCTTGTGTCTTGAGTTTATAAGCAGCGGCAAGATTGACGTGAAGCCCTTGATAACCCACAGGTTTGGCTTCTCGGAGCAAGAGGTCAAAGAAGCCTTTGAAACCAGCGCTCACGGTGGCACTGCTATTAAGGTTATGTTTAACCTCTGATGGGGAGAGGTGATGAAGTGGTACTTACTACTTGCTGCTTTTAAATAAATAAAAAAAAGGGTAATGTAAATTATGTAATGTAAATAGAGAAAATGCAAGGAAGATGTTGTACGCATAAATAAATGTGGAAAAAGCAGTGGTATTTAGTAGTATTAGTGTGTATTGGTGTTGCATGAATGAATGAAACTTGTTGATGTGTTAAAATGTCCCTTTGGAACTGAATCTTTCAATTTGTCATTTACATTTTGTACCTTTTCTTTTAATTTTAGGGTGGTGGTGGGAGAGGTAGCAGGCCTTTGTGGGTGGGAAGGGAAATGGTGGCGGCGGCGGCGGCCGGTAGGTGGAGATTAGAGAAAGAAAGAGATGATGTAATTTAAGCATTTAGCAAAGTAGCTGAGGACCGTATGTCTTGGAAAGGAAAGGTAATGAAAACAATGAGGAAAGGTGGGTTCTGGGGGGTTAGGGGTTGGTTTATTAGTTCCTGTGAGACCTCAAGAGATACCGGCTTTTGGGGTTTTCACGGGAGTTAGGATTAGTAAAAAAATGCCGAAGGCCTTTGGACTTGGATATGAGGAAAGGTGGGACTCAATTTGTGGCCCAATATCCATAATTCATGACCCAGCCCAAACACGTCATCCATTCCAGGAGCCTGAGACCGAAAGTGCAACAAGACAATCGTGGCTGCTGAAAGACTGAGAGATGCCGAACGAAAGTTGAAACAAAACTAATAAGTCTACTAAATAAATAACAAGAGCTAGCAGTGGATTGAAGGTCAATTTCCACGGGGGCATGGCCCATCCTTCGAAGTCTAGCTGGCATTCCATTCCAAGCCCTAGTGCTTCAGTCCACCGCTACCGTCTTTCCACAATGTCCATTTTCGATTTCTTTCAGATGCCATGTCGGTCACAGCGCTCCTCTGATAATTGAGATATCCGCCCGCCGTCACGTCTGTCAGTGGCTCGAAAGCCTAGCAGCTCAGCTGCTCGGCCGACGTCGTTTGAGTAGTCTGTTTCGGCTCAGTCACCAACAACAACTAGGGAATTTTACAGTTAGTATGTCGTTATCTTTCCTGTGCCCTAGGCCTGATACAACTGGGGGGCTGCGCAACACCTTCCCCACGCGCCTTCATGTGAGACCTTTTGCCTCTGTTGCATCCCAGCCAGAAATTGAAATTGTTGGCGTTAAGCAAATCCAGCAGAAGAAGAAATTAGAAAAGGCAGTGCTGGTGGATTCCCTCCTCAGAAGTTACGGCTTCAGTGACGCCCAAATCTCCAAACTTCAAACCTTGCGTCCCCGGGCGCTAACTCTCAATCCTCAGGAAATCCTCTTGCCGAAATTCGAGTTCCTGCGTTCCATAGGCGTCTCCGCTGCTGATCTTCCCAAGATTATATCTCTTAACCCTGCCATACTCGAAATCAGCCTCCAGGGAAGGCTCGTTCCTTGCTACAATTTCTTCAAGAGTTTGAACTTGACGGACCAGCACATTGTTACAATGTTGAAGAACTACTGGAAAATTTTCCACGGTGACGAACGGAAAGTACTTGGACCTAAGATAGAGGTGCTCAAGGGTCTCGGGGTGCCTCACCCCGCTATCTCGCTCTTGTTGGTCCACTATCCCAGCGTGGTCCATCTCAGCTTCAACACCTTCCGAAGATGTGTGGACGAAGCAATCCAGATGGGGTTCGATCCATCCGTCGGCCACTTCGTTCAAGCAGTCAAAGCGCTGTCTCGGTTTGCTAAAAAGCAAGACATTGAGCATGTGATGGATGTTTACCGGAGGTGGGGTGTTTCCGACGATGAGATTTTGTTAGTCTTCCGGTCACAACCGCTGTGTATGGACTGCTCCGAGCAGAAAATCATGAGGACCATGGATTTCCTTGTCAACCAGATGAAATGGCAGCCCGACGCTGTTGTCCGGTGGCCCACCGTCCTCCGGTACAGCTTGGAGAAGCGGATCATGCCCAGGTGTCGAGTCATTAAAGCTCTGATCGCCAACAGTTTGGTTGAGGAGAATATTAGCTTTGGTTCTTTCATAAGCATTTCTGAGCGGCTTTTCTTGGATCGGTACGTGGACAATTGGTTGAAAGTTTTACCCAGATTAATGGGTATTTATCGAGGAGAGGAATCAGGAATCCCTCATCAATTTGACCTCAAACGACTCGGGGATTGAATCTCATCACATCATTTTTCTTTTTTCTTTTTCTTTTTCTTTTGGGTCCTATGAAGGGCCCTTTGCAAAGTCCACTAGGCCCCCGGGGGGAACCGCAATACACCCAGTCGTGTATCATTAGCTAGTACTGTGGCTTCTTCGCCAATGAAGAGCAGACGAACAATGAGGCAAACGGTGTCGTGTATATTCTGTTCTAGCGTACAACCCATGATTTTCTTTTACAGAGTACTGCTCCCTCCGTCCCAAGTTCCGTTTTCCTTTTTCGTCCCGTTTTTCATAGTTCCGTTTTTCTTTTTCGTCCGTCCCAAATTGTAGTTCACTTTCCAATTGAAAAATATAATTATCTTTTAATTTCTTTAAAATATTCTTATTCAATTTATGTTGTTATTAGTATAAATTATCTTATTTAATATAGATTGTTAACCAATTCCGATTAATACATTTAGATTTTTCAAAATACATTGATTTATGAAAAACCAGCTTTGTTATTGTTTCAAGCCAAAATGCGAAACAATGTAAAATGAGGATTGATTCTTTCTTGATCATCAATTCAAGTTCTCATAAACCATCAATTCAAATTTTCATGAATAATTAATATAAAATTGTACTCTATTTAATGTAAGGGTATTTTAGAAAAATAGTAATCTAAATTTATTATTCCAACAAAATTAACTACTTTTTCTTAAATTGTGTGAAAAAAAAGAGTTAAAACTATCAAAATGGAACGAAGAGAGTATTTTTTTGTAGAATGATGGATGTATGCCGCTGGTATTTATGAACATTTTTTCAGTCTAAAATAAATAACATGCATGTACTATTGTATAACATGCAAAATACAACAACTATGAATCTACCTATTATATAAGAAGAAAGTGGAGTTATTATAGCAACTCCAATGATTGCCAAGTAGATCCCTCTCATTTTGACACGTGGCCCATTCCTTTTCTTTTCTTCATTTTGCTTTGTTTTTTCTTTTGTTCACTTTATTTCCTTTCTCCTTTTTGATTAAAGATAATTAAACAAATCCTCATGTACACTGCAGGTTTGTTATTTAGTTTCCACTTTGTACTCCGTCTTTTTCCTCTATCATCCTAATTAATCATTTATTCTATTTTTTCTCTATTGGATTAGTTGATGCATTTTCTTTCATTTTTGTCCATAATTAACTAAATGAATGATTTCATTATCGGAGATCAAGAATGGGTTTGATATTTCCTTTCTTCCATAGTCCAATAATTATGATTCATGATCTTCTACTTTTAATGCCTCTTTTTGGTATATACTATTTGATATTTTTTTTGTCATTTTTTGCGTCTTGATCAGCAACCTTTGCTTATTGCTTTTCTCACATATTTCTTCTTCATCTGACTTTCTTTTCTGCCCAAAAGAGGTATGTGATGCTGTGAATATTTTTCCCTAAATCTAAAGAAACATTTTTTTTAGTTTTTTATATTTTATTTATTCTGAAACTACTTTTTGATCTTTTTATTTTTTGAAAAGGCTGACAATAAGACGGGTGGTGATTACATGAAGAATTTTTAGGCTAACAATGAAAGAATTGTAACTACTTTTCCCTCAAAAAATAAATAACACCATTATGCAGATTCATTCTAATTCTAATTTTTTATTTATTAAAAATGTTATTTGATAATAGGGTGATAGTACTACAGTAGAGGAGAAAAAAATCTAATAAATGAAAATCCAAGGTAAACGATGATCAGGAAGAAAAAAATGATGCCTATTAAATTAAAAATTAACTAGAATCTCTTAATTTATGTATAGGTAATTATATTTTAATTTATATAAAGTTTATTAATTGTGAAAAGTACTTACAAACTGGATAAGGTGGATGACGGGTAAAATAATTGTTGGGGCAAGCAATTTAGAATGTGAAGATAATATTTTATATCTCTTCATTCAACATTTTGAATGACTAGCTTGTATCCATAATAGGTAGTTTATTTTCATGGTTTTAATTTTAGCAAATGATAGCTTGGACATAAAAGAAGTGCAAAATTAGATTTCAGAATCTTTTACTTAAACTGGTTCTATATAACTTTGTACTCCTATCCCTTTTTATTGCCCATAATGATAGATAATGTAATTAGAGTTTGAGATGATTGTTAGGCATAGAACTGGACATATCCTTACTATTTGGCTAAAGAAGTTAATAATATTTTGTCGATTTGACTAGCTAAAACAATTGCAGTTTTCAATGGAATGCATTTGGTGGTGGAAGTTAGTATTGAGGCTTTTAGTTTAGAGTGTCACTCTACAAAATATTATTAGAAAATTCTATTTTGATTAAGAAGACATATTTGCAATCAAACAAATTGTTGGATTTGAATTTGCATATGTAGATTTACAAATATGGCAATTCATGTTTTTATTTAAATTTGCTATACATATTCTATAACTATTTGGTTAGATAATGTTTTCATCTATTTGTAATGCTATTAAACATGATTTAAATGGATAGATTAACTCACTATTTCTCTCAAAAAAAGAAAGAAAAATATGCAAGTTTGTATTTTTCTTTTATTGATGTTGAAGATAGTGACAGGTTTTGTGGCTTTCTATATTTTTTCTAATTATTAAAATGTTAGAAACATTATGACTACTCTTTATTTAATTACAACTAAAACTATGCTGCTATTAAACCGATAATGCACTCATAATGGATTTGCTTTCTTTTCTTTTTTGGTATCGTTACGTACACATAATATTGGTTAAAAATTCTTTTTCCAAATCACAATAAATTGGGGTTAACTTTATATATGAAATTTCTTTTCACAGCAAATTTTAATTATTTTTATACTTAATTATTTTCCTATATTTTTATTCATTATGTACTAAAACATTTGTTACTATATATTTAACTAATGTTCTAGAGGGCCCTGGCTGTGCGTTGCACAGCCGAGGTACCTCTAGTGGGTGTAAGAAGCTGAAAATGGCGTGTGAATTTACACATCTCTTTCATTGCCATTGGTCCTTAAAATTCTTTTGGATTAGTCTAATAGCCATCCCACAGGCTACACCAACCATCTCAACTTGATGAGGAACAGAAATCTACATTCAAGACATCATCATGCAATAAAATTAGTTAGTTTGGTTAGTAGAAAGGAAGAATAACCTTCCTAAAGGATCTTTTTTTTTTTTTCTGGGTAACTTTGTGCCGGATGACAATAACTTTTTTTTTTTTTTTTTGGTTTAACAATAAAGATAAAGAAAATTATAGTACTACTAATAATAGTAGCATGAATTTACAATAATTAAAAATTCAATCCGCGACATTTAGATTGAAAAATGCAATATAAATTTTTTAGTAAAAAACTGCAATCCAAACCCCACCGGATTAAAGATTATATTAAAAAAAAATACTCACCCCTCCAAAGTCCAACTGTGGTGGTTACGGTTTCTTGGCTTGCTCAATTGCACTGCACTAGTGTTATCGTCTTCCTCTCAAGGCAAGCGTCGGGAGAGTAAAAACTGGGTGACTAGCAAAATATATTAGTGATATTTATTATTACTAGTCGGCTCTAGGGATTCGAGTAGTCCGGGGGACCATGACGGTGGAGAGGAGGAGGAAACCTTTGGTACTTTCTTCCACCAGAGCTCTCGTCGACTCCGTACTCAGCTGTTCCAGAATCCAAGAAAGGGATGATGGTAAAATTGGAACTCGAGACCCCCAGGACTCGCAGCCCAATCTGCAGCTAAAGGCAGGAATTCTACGAATATCTGACAATCCCACGGACAATTCGCAAGCTACAACTAAATTAGCCTCGCTCGATCGCTCTGCCTTGCTTGGCCTTTCAACGTCCACGCTCAAAAAATTATCCATTACTTCTGGCTCGCTGGTAGTATTTCACAACAACAACAGCTTTTTTTTTTTTTGTTTTTAATATATTTCTTGTTATCGTATTTTATTTTGCTACTACTGTAAATTTCATTTGCACTAATTTATGTATCCATAGTACTAAATTTTACTATTCTCGTTTCTCGTTAGTTCTTTGCAAATCTTCGACTACTTTTCATACTATTTATTCTCGAGTGAAGATTAATATCTTGTCCCTCCCCCGAAAAAAAAAGACATTCTTTATATACTTCTGTATACTCTTCAATTACAGGAATAGAAGTATCCCCTTTTCGCTGATGTGCAGGTGCGTGTACAGAATGCTGATAACAACTTTCACAGGATTGCTCAGATTGTGGCTTTAGATGCTCCTTTCCTTGACGAGAACTTACCCGACAATCAAGTGCTCAAATCTCACTCTCCTCAAACAATGCTGCTCTTTCCATCATGCGATTATCCTCAAAATCGTTGTATACAATTAGATCCAGATGTTGCCTATTTGTCGCCAATTCTGTTATTTAACCTTTATTTACACGTCTCGTGCTTGAAATGTATTGTTCACCAAGGAAAAGAAACTATATCATCTCTGTTTGAATGCCAACTGGATGGTGAAGGAAATTGTAAAGCCAATAATACCTCTGCTATTAGCCTGGCAATCAAACCTTCCACACATTCTCCACAGTATGCCTCACACCTAAGAGCTGCTTTTGTGAGAATACCAGAGTGTAATACCCTTGAATCTCTTAAAAGAAGTCGATATGTGGAAGATGAATGTCGCCAAGAATTGATTGATGTGGAGTTAAACAACTACTTTACTGTGGATAGATTTCTTTCCACGGGTGACCTCTTCAGCATCTCAATTAATTGGAATTGCAGATCAGCACTGTGCATTTGTTGCAGCCGACAGAAGAAAAAGGGAACTAACGACATGATATACTTCAAGGTTAACATTTTATTTTCCTTCTTTTGCATGGTTGTTTAGTCTTTGAGTACACCGTACCTATGCTTTTCGGGTGCAGGTTGTGGCTATGGAACCATCAGAGGCGCCTGTTCTTAGGGTGAACAGGACTCAAACTGCCCTTGTGCTGGGAGGAAATGTTGCTTCTGCAGTTCTCCCAGCTATGTTGATTCGTGGACTAAACGTTTCTATTCCTGTACAGCAAAATGTAGTGAAGATGTTGGCCTCAATACTTACACCACCTTTGTGCCCTTCAGCACTTTCATCAAAATTTAGAGTAGCAGTATTGCTGCATGGTTTACGTGGTTTGTTGTTATCTTTTAAACTTGTACATGCATTTTGAATACCTGAAAAAACTCTGGGAAGTAATTCCTTTTTTCTATGTTATCCCTGGATTTTATGGGCCTCTTTGGATATAAAGGACTTATGTGAAACAAAGTTTTTTTTAGTAGGAACTAGGAGGCCCTTATTTCTTCTTTCAACTGCTGATCATAATATTCCTGCAGGTTGTGGTAAAAGGACCGTAGTCAAATACGTTGCTCATCAATTGGGCTTGCATGTGGTAGAGTATAGTTGTCATAATTTAGTGGCATCTTCTGAAAGAAAGACATCTGCTGCTCTGGCTCAAGCCTTCAGTACAGCTAACAGGTACTTTGGTGGTCAGGATTTTGTAAGTTTGTGTGTAAAGAGGGCCACAAGACCCCCAGTAATTCCTGGAAAGCGTGTTTGGCCTGGTAAAGGGTTGTGTTAATTCTTTGGGGTGTATTATCTGGCTCATCAGTATGATTTGACAGTTTTGCTTCTTCATGCTTGGAAATATTCTCACAGATACTCGCCTATCGTTGTTCTACTTCGACACTTTGATATTTTCCAAGATCTGGCTCATGAGGCATCACCACATGAGCAACTTGGTGTCAACTCAGAAATTGCAGCTGTAATTAAAAAATTTACTGAACCAGTTATTGAGGATGAAGATGATCACTCTGGAGGGAGATTAGATTGTCATAGTGTAAGATGGTGTATTTTTGTCTGTTACTGTTATTTATGTTTTTTTCTATTAAACTCAAAAAACTCTTGCCTTTAAAATGTAGTTGGTCGATTATGGGCAGTGAACCAGTAAAACTTAGTTATCTCCTTCTCCTACCAATAAATTGCTGCCCTTGTTCCCTTGAAATGCTGTTCACAAACTGCCTTACACCCCAAACAGGCCATTTGAGGAGCCTTTATGCATATGGCTGGGAGAAAGCACCGTATATTTTGATTATGGGCACAAAAGGAGTTTCCTATACTAAATGATGTCACCTGGGAGGTGGTAACTATGCAAAGAATGGTCTTCTTTGTGGCATCCTTATCCTTAAACCTTGCTTCCGGTGGCTCTTTTATGACAAGAAACTTGGGCATAATCCAGCATCTTATTTATTAAAAGGTGAAAGAGTTCAAATTGATCCAATCTCTTCCTGATGCTCTACATACGGCTCCAAAAATTTCTGGAAATCTTGTACATTGCCTAGTTTACTATCAACAACAGTCCGGGTGAGGGTTTCATATGTAACTTAAATAGTACATTTACATTTTCCAGAAGATATGAGAATAAAAAACAAGGAATCTAGACATAAGTAATTCTTAAGTGAGTGAGAACTGTACTCCTACAATGTGCATTTCCAGAATGGTATTGGTCTGGAACCCTATATCAGGATTGAACCTTTTTTGCATGCGTTGGGATGTAGTGAAATGATAATAATTCTTTTTACTCCCTGGTTGTTCATGCATCTACAGACAGATTCTGAACAGATTTACAGACACCGCTTGTTGTTAGTTGCTACTGCTGACAGGACTGAAGGGCTGCCACCAACTATTAGGCGTTGTTTTAGTCATGAAATCAGTATGGGACCTTTGACAGAGGAACAAAGGATTCAAATGCTGTCTGGTTCCCTTCAACGTGTTGCTGAATTGCTACCAAATGTAAGTGAAAATTATCCCCCCCGCCACACCCTTTATGACATTGCGTCTGTGGAAGTGTTAGGTCTCCACAGATAAGGAAAACCAAATGAAAAATAAAAGAAACAAAACTGCGGGGATGTTGGAGCAAGTTGTTGTGTACATTTTGTTTGTCATGACTGTTGATGGATCAGATTTTTACAGAATTCTTTGGAGGATCTTGTGCAAGAGATAGTCGGACAGACATCAGGTTTTATGCCCAGGGATCTGCAAGCTTTAATTGCTGATGCGGCTGTCAATTTAGTCTATTCTCACCCACCTGAAAAAGCTCAGAAGAACTCTTTTGAGTCTGAGCAAGTTGAGGACTGCAAGTCAACCAGTGAAGCAACGAGGGATATGGGCAAAGAAGACTTGTTGAAAGCACTGGAACAATCCAAGAAAAGAAATGCATCAGCCCTTGGTACACCTAAGGTAATACTAAAGCTATTGACTCTAATAATGCTTTGACTTTGCTTCTGTATGGTACTTGTATTGAATTTTACTAGCAACATTTTATTGGACAACATATGCAGACTTTGACAGAGTTCTCTTTAAACAGATGTTCTTTTTTAAATACTTGAAAAGATGATATAACAAGAAGCAGGCAAGACTCCTTTTCCCTGTAGAAATATGGTTATATTAACGAGTCTGCATCTTTCTTTAGGTTCCTGATGTCAAATGGGAAGATGTTGGTGGGCTCGAGGATGTTAAGAAATCAATTCTGGATACTGTTCAGGTACGGCTCTTTGGCATTTTGCTTCTTCTATTAAGAAGAACATTGAGGAATTTGTTGACATTTTATTAAAAAAATAAAAAATAAACTCGCTATGCGATGTTCTATGGTGTCGCAGCATTGCATAATTAATAGACAAGACAATTCTTTGTTGACTGAAACAGATATATCTGCATTTGATTTTTTCTTTCGCCAAGCATATGCATATGTATAAAATCAAACAATTTAACAATGGAGAAAAACTTGGTACTTCAGAATATGAAGATAATTGAAGAGCTTTAGAATTGCTTTGTTAAAACTCTTTTTCTACTGTTTATTTTATTAATTTAAAAAGTTCAGTGCGTTCATTCTCTAAGCTTAGGAACTATTATATGTCATTGATCTTCTGAATCTCATCTTGCAGCTGCCTCTACTGCATAAGGACTTGTTTTCCTCTGGGTTGCGCAAACGATCAGGGGTTCTTCTTTATGGTCCTCCAGGGACAGGAAAAGTAAGTCCTTGATTTGTCATCTTCCAGAACAACAATCGAGTACCAGAACAATGTCTTTACTTTATTACAATTATCAGACTTTGCTGGCAAAAGCTGTTGCAACAGAATGCTCGTTGAATTTTCTCAGCGTGAAAGGGCCTGAATTAATTAACATGTACATAGGAGAGTCGGAGAAGAATGTCAGAGACATTTTTGAGAAGGTAATGAGTTTTTATTAGATTGTGGGAATCTGAGAGAGGGAAGGTTCTCTTTCTGTTTGGAGACTGTTTAAATTGCTTTTTGCCTTTGCAGGCTAGATCAGCTCGTCCATGTGTTATTTTCTTTGACGAACTTGATTCTCTTGCTCCAGCTAGAGGTGCTTCAGGAGATTCTGGAGGCGTTATGGACCGAGTTGTTTCTCAGGTAAAAAATGTTGAACTGTAAATTTGCCTGTTGTACTGCTTAGTCCAACATGCTTTCTGAATATGCCAAATCTCCACTGTCTTTAGATGCTTGCGGAGATTGATGGCCTAAATGACTCTTCTCAGGTTAGCTACACCATTTAGGGTACTGTTGGCTCTTTTTGGGACCTTTTCTCCATCTATCTCAAATTCCTGATGCTCTGTCTTTCTTTTCTTTTTGTTCTTTGTTTTTTCCTCGTAATTAGGAGTTGTTTATCATTGGAGCAAGCAATAGACCAGATCTAATCGACCCAGCACTTCTGAGGCCTGGACGGTTTGATAAGCTCCTTTATGTTGGTGTTAATTCTGAAACATCATACAGGGAGAGGTTATTACTCTCTTTTTTTAATACCATGTGCTTGTCATTGTTATTTCTATTGGAGCTTGACTACTGAGATTCTTTTTTACTTTATTTTATCAGGGTACTTAAAGCGCTCACGCGAAAATTCAAGTTGCATGAAGATGTATCACTTCAATCTATAGCCAAAAGATGCCCTCCGAACTTTACTGGTGCTGATATGTATGCCTTGTGTGCTGATGCTTGGTTTCATGCGGCAAAACAAAAGGTTGGTCGAGTAGGGCATCTTATAATGATCCTTCAAGTAGCATTATTCCTAAATGATGACCAGAACATTGCATCTACTGAACATCTCCCTTCTCCTCCCACTTTCCACTCCTCAAAGAATTGCAAAGTGCTGTCTCATTCTTCTGATTTATTGCTTAGAAAGAATGGTTATTGATGCTATTTGACGACTGTAGGTGTTAGTTGCTGGCGCAGATTCATCTAGCTTGAATGATCGGACAGACTCAGTTGTTGTCCAATATGTTGATTTCATCAAGGTATGAACTCTTAAGATCCATTTTGTAGGTTGTACAAGGAAATTTGAGCCCCCTTCTACACAATCGCTTGAAAAAGAAGAGAGTTAAATGAACTTTAGCTCATGCGGCATAAAGCATCAGTTACAGCTAACTGGAGTCGGGCTTTATCAAGTAGTTTTTGGTTTGCAATTACAGCATCTCTACAATTTCTATGCATTTCAGATAATAATTAATTGTAGGATTCTTTACTATTTTAAGAGATATATTCTTGGAGTCTAAGACGTGGTGTTCAATCTTAAAGGTTTTAGGAGAGCTGTCTCCTTCGCTTTCAATTGCTGAACTCAAGAAGTATGAATTGTTGCGAGATCAGTTTGAAGGGGCATCAAGATGACTGGTTTGCAGAGTGTGCGTGTAGGATTGACGTTGAATGGGACTTGACGGAGATTCGTATGTAGCATGTGTATATGTATCCTGTAGGCCTTCTATGTCTATTAATTTCTTCTGCAGGTGTAGGTATTTAGTCGTTCATGGTTGTAGCAGTATCAACGGAATATTTTGTTTGGAAAACATGTATTGATCTTCACATTCTGTTTTACAAGAGCAAGTGTATGTTAAGTCTCTATCCTTGTACTGTTATAGGAATTCACGAAAGAAAATACGCATCTCCAAATCAACCTTAAATTTTGGACTCATTGGATGCTGACGCACTGAGCATATTCTTCATCTTTACGTGGGGATATTCTCTGCTATCTTGTTTACTCGTAAATGAATGCTACTTCTTGGAAGCTTCTCATAATCCCCAAAAATATACGAGCAGTGCAGTAAGCATCTGAATTAAAGCACGTTCCAAGGTATAAGCCCAACTGAACATGTGTAATGTACTAGGTCCTTGGTTTTAGTTGTGTTCTGTTGCTTTTCGTCTTTCTGTGCTGGGCTTGGTGGGGGGGGGGGGGGGGAACGATTCTCATTGCAAATGTTGAGTTGTTGCGGGGGCTCGGAGTTATCACGGCCTGAAAGCTCTGTTCCTAAGTTCAAGAAAAGAAACCATGTTGATCAAACATGTCAAGAAACTATTATGTTGATCAAACATGTTAAAAATACACTTTTATCTTTCAAAGGCACTTCTTTAACAAAAATATCGCAACTCCAAATAGGGTTAAAGTTTCTGTCACTCGTTCTCTTCTCTACTTTTCTTCTAATGGATTGGTCTTAGTTGGGATATAAATTTAACAAAGGTAAAATACTTTTTTGTACACATAGCATAAAAGTATATCTGTTTCGTTGCAAATATTTTGTAGCTTAAAGTGAAAAATTGTTCATCAAATTAAGATGTGCAAGATCCAAGAGATGCTTATTTTTATTTATCTCCCTGCACTTGTGCATCCCGCTCTCCAAAAATACGCAAGATAGTAAGAGAGATGACTCGAACACGCGACCTCACAGGATCTAAAATAGCTATCCCGAGACCATCCGGTCCAATCCCACGAGGATAACAGGAGATGCTTATAATAATGTGGTGAATGTGGTTGATTAAAATTCTCTATACTTGCACAAAACCAGAGAGGGAGTGACAGTTGAATGCAACCGCTAAAACCACCGTGCTCAAAAAGTCCAGGTGTTACGCTACGCGAGAAGCTACGAAGTGTCAATACTTGGACGTATTTTAAGGTTTCGTACTTCTGTCTTAGGTAATAGAAATTTGAACGGGGATAACAGAGAGGATATTAATTTTCTAACCTGTCTTCATATACTTAAAGTGTATAAATTATTAAATGCAGAGCTGGCAAGAGCCCGCGGCAAGAGCCCGCTGAATCAATGTGGATAAGTATAACTGACTGATTTTTTTTTTTATTTTTTTGAGCGAAGTATAATTGACTGGTTGACTCGTCAATTTTTCTTTCATACGCTAGACCAAAATACGTTGACCAAGACAAACATATGCATCACATAACTCTACGTCTACCCACAAAAAATTTTAATAATGATACAATTGCTACACTTTTATGGAAAAGAAATCGTCCCATTTCGATTGTAGCTTTTCGTGTAGCATTTTTTGAAATATTCTCTTGATATATTTTTTAAGTATTTTTATCCCATATGGTACATTATATCATAATAGTAAATTTTTCTATAAAAAATTCAAAAATCTGCAATTCAAATGCGCTACAGAAGCTAAAAACTATTACTAATAGTATAGATGTCCATAAACCATTGATAATATAGACCAATTAATAGTATTCTAATATAAATAGATCTCTAAATCTATTCATAGTCTTATCTCTAAATTTTAGATATATCCACCCTAAAAAGTAAACATATGTAGGCTTGTTTAGATACAAATTTTATTTACAAAAAAAAAAAAGAAAAATTTTATTTACAACAAATAAAAAAAATTTATTTGCATTACAAATGTATTTTCTAACTAGTTTTTTATATTTTCAATCATATTTTTATTTCATATATATCATATCATAAAAAATAAAATATTATATGAAAACAAATAAAATTGTGGAATAAATCATGAAAACGGTCAAAAGGTATCGAGCTTAAAGATGAGCACGCAAAAAGAGGCTGTGCTAGCATGGTGTGAATAATCATTCGCTTAATTATTCATTAATGATGCGTTGTAATTGACATTGAAATCGAGTTTTGCCAATGTAGAGAATCGTAGTAGTAGAGACTGTTATAACTTTTGAAGTTTCTTGTATTTAAAGTTGTCGACTGAATTCTTCAAAAAAAAAAAATTTGTCAATTGGAAAAAATAGAGGTGATTAACTACATAGTTTACTCGCAACATTTTGCTTTTTATTTTAAAGGAAAGATAAATTTAACACCAATGAAAAATATATATCACGTCGATCGATTGACTTAACATGCAAATAGTCCGACAAGAAAGTAATTGTTCCTACACGCTATTTTGAGCATTTTATCATTAGCATCATCCCTCCATCTGCTCTACCAATGGTAAAGACTTGAGAGGTGGAGGAAGGGTTTTTTTTTTTTTAGTCAAATGGCATTTTTTTCATATATATCTGTAAATAGAATTTTTACAAAAAGATTTACAACTGTTGGATTTGCCCTACAAGAAGCTCGTGACTTTGTTTTCAACCACATGGAAACCTAGCTTCCCACTTCAACTCTTGAACAAGTTTAATGGCAAAATTTGCCAGCGAGTGACTAGCGTCACTGTTCTCCCTCTTGACAAAATAGAAGGAGCAATTCCAAAAAGAGTTTGCTAATTTCAAAATGTCGCTAACTACCACGGCCAAAAGAGACTCATCTACTTCTGCTTTGTTAATCCCATCTATTACTATCTTGCAATACGAGCATATTACAATTACTGCCTTTTTTTTGCTGGATTGCATATAACATGGCTGTTCTAATTGCCTATGCTTTCAAGATGTCAGGTTTAGCACCATGATCTAATGGTATAGCCCAAGTTGTTATCAGGGGCTGCTTGGTTAAAGGGTTTGGAAATTACAGAATGGAATAAACCCCTTATTTGTTGCTTGACTTAAACCTATTGGAATGCAATCTTTGGAATCATTTCTAAAAAATCGGACTTCCTTCATTCCCGAGCAAATTGGGAGGTTTTGGACAAAACCCTCAACTGATTCCCTCAGACAATATTTATGACGGGCCTACCCTCTCTTTCTCTCCATCACACGCAGCACCTTCTGTTCTTCTTCTTCATCAGATTTCCTCTCTCTTCTTCTTCATCTCTTATCCAAATTTCTTCTCCGTTGCCTCTGCAAAATTTTCTTCTCCGTTGCCTCTGCAATTTTCTTCTCCGTATGCAAGCTTTTCTCTTTCTTCTTCTCTGTTTTTTCAGGCTACTCACTGGTTAGCTAAAAATAAAAAAGAAAAGAAGGGAATCTGACACAATAACACTAACTGGACCAAAATGCTATGCTTGGACCCATCACCTTCTCACTTTTATTCCACTCACGCTACTCACTGTGTTTTCTTGAATTACGCATTCAATGGAAGCTCAGAAACAAAGGGTTAATCCATTCTTGATATTTTGGTTATTTGATCACGCGACTAGATATGGTGACTTAGCTAGTCATGCTACCAGAAGCACAATTGGTCCCTTCCGCTTCCTTCTGGCCACGCGAGCAAATGTGGTTGTACAGCTGGTCATGCAACTAGAAGTGTGATTGGTTGCACTAGTCGTGCGACCAGAAAGAAGGGGCAGGGAAAGGAAAGAGGAGGGAGAGATAAAAGAAGGAGAGAGGAAGGGATAGAGAAAAAAATGGAGGGAGGAAGTGGTAATGGTGGTAGCCGGTGGCAGGCGCTGGTGGATAGGGAGGAGGAAGAATAGTAGTGATACGAAGAAGAGAGGAAAAAAACAAAAAAGAAAGAACAAGAAAAGGGAAAAAAAAGAAACTTTATCTCCAATCCTCAAATAGAGTTTTTTTACAACTTCTACATTAACCTGCAACAACAAAATTTACTGCAAATACCCAAAAAACTCACCTTTCAAATGGACCTACTAATCCATGGGAATAGTAAGGAGACGTCGCGTGTAATTACGCTCATCCGTGCGTCTCTTAGTTTGTGATGGTTTGTTTTCCTCTGGGAGAAAGCCGTTGCGTTCACAGAAAATCTACTGCTGTTAAAAAGTTGGATCGTGAGAGAGAAAAGAGCTTCCAAAAATACAAAATAGGTAAAAGCTAATAGAGGAGTAATAAAAAGATCGATTTCGTATTCTCACGCCCTTTTAGTCTTTGGGCCTCTTTGTTGGCTTAGATCGGTTAGTATCCAATTAGTATTATTGAACTTTCCCGTATATTTTCTAATTTTCTAAAAATAGAAAATCAAATGAGGAAAAACAAACGCGGCTGCTCCACACCAAAACAAACCACTCCTTCTCTCTCCTCTGTTCCTCCCACCTTTCTATCTCTTACTATTATTATTGTTATTATTATTTTAATGTTTATTTCTTAGCTCATCGATTTGAGCTTCGAAGATTGCTCAAGAGAACGATCCGAGCTGCGAAATAACAAGCTAAACATTTTTCACCCAGGATCTCGAAACTTAGCTCTAGGAAATATTATCCGAATTTTTTTAAATTTGTTATATAATAGTAATTGTACTGTATTGAAAATAAAGTTAGTATGGTTGGTTATATCGAGGTTTCGATCGAATCCTCGATCAGTTATTTTTTATTTTATTAAATTGATAAGTTTTGGAGATTTCGTTGTTGGTGCAGCGAGAGTAGAGATGGAAACGTCAGTAGTAGTTATTTTTGAGCTGTGATATAATTCATTTTTTCTTCAAAATTATTGTTGATGATTTCTGTTCGCGGTGAGAATGGGAGGAAGGAGATAGGATTAGGGTTTGGAAGAGGAAATATGGAAGAGACCGAGCTTGAAGAAGGAGAGGCCTCGCTTGATTCGTCAATTGACCCTGAAATTGCGCTGTCTTACCTCGTAAGTTCATTTTTGCTTTCTCCATCTCAATGATTTACTTGAAGACAAGTTGTATTGATCTTTGAAGTTTTAGCTTGTACTGATAGCAGTACTCGTTATTGTCCAATATTACGCTTTGTGCGATTTTACTGGACTTGTTAGCTTTGCAGGTTGTGCCTTTGACTTTTGAAGCTAACTTTTTTTTAGCCTTTTGCTAATTTTGAGTTGTCTGAGGGGAGTAATGCTTTTCCTTTGGTTTTGGATTCGGTGCTTGATTGCGTAATTTCCGGCAAAGTGCTGAAAATAGGTATTATGGCCATTTTGCTGTTCACTTGGTTTTAGGCCTATTAAAATGGAATGATCAGTTTGAATTCTTATCAAGGCGGGCAGTTGATGTTGTTCTGTGAATTTTCTGGATCGATCATCATGTATTGGAGCGAAAGAGAAACTCACCATCGGCATTTCAATTAGTTTTTTTGTTATAGCTGCAATTGTTGATTCGTTTTATATGTACCTCACTTGGGATGATTGTTTGGCAATATGGGATTGGATTTCAGTGGGTAAACAATTAAATGCACAACCAAAAATTCTTAGAAAAATTAAGGTACTGCAGTAGGCAGAATCATTTTGTGTGTAATAGTATTGAAATGGATTATTATTTCTTCTGCTCTTGTTTTTCAATGCTTGTAAGCTATTTTACCTGTCACCATTCAGGATGAAAAAGTCCAAGATGTTTTGGGACATTTTCAAAAGGATTTTGAAGGGGGTGTGTCAGCGGAGAATTTGGGTAAGTTGCACAAAGAGCTATAGAACTATAAGGATTAACATTATGAGGTTGATCAGAGATTTAATTTTTTTAACAGGTGCAAAATTTGGCGGGTATGGTTCATTTTTACCTACCTATCAGCGTTCTCCTTCGTGGTCTCATGCACAGACTCCTCCAGAAGTCTATAACCATAACAAGCAAATATTCCCAAACAATATGCAACTTGAGGTAGTTTTTTTGATAGCACTATGCTAGAGCTATTCTGTAGCTAAAAGTGATCATTAAATTGAGGAGTTTAATTGGATTATTTGTAGGATGCTCGACAAAATTCATTTTCTGCACCAACTGCTTCTTTTTCAGCAAGGCCTGGAACAACATCTTCAAGTAGGCCTGAGCCTAGAGCCCCATCTGGAACTGATGAAGCAATTCAGGATGTGAGCATGCTATCTAATATTGTTGATGACTTGACTTCGAAAGTTGAACTTGAGAAGTCCACAAATTTTTCTGATGGGAAAGCTCTGAAGTTTCGTATCAAAGTTGGTATAGATAATTTGTCGACTCGCAAAAATGCTGAGATTTACAGTGGGCTTGGTCTTGATGTCTCTCCTTCATCATCTTTGGAGGACAGCCCAATGGATAGTGAAGGGTTGTTGTGTCATGATCTTCGGGACATCCCAGATGAATCACCTACCAGTATTCTTCAGGTTAAATTTATACTGCATCATCACCCTATTCTGACTTTCCATTTTTCCATTCACGTGATAATCCATATTCTGTCCCTTTCTTTGTATATTTACTGTTACAGATTATGACATCAGTCGGATTATTTGGAGGGCTACTCCTGTCCCCAATTTCTAATGACGTCAATCGATTGACTGAAAAAGGTTGGCCTTGTGGAGAGAGTAAACCGAAAATTATACAAAAGGCAAACTTGGGGGGTTCTAGGTTGGCGAGGAGTGGGTCTGATCTTGCGATGACCAATGGGAAAGTTTATGGAGAAAAGAAGCCAAAGTTGGTTGAGAAATCTGGTGTTTCGGTAGATCTATCAACTAATAATTGTAAGGATACTCTTGATGGTGTAGGTATTACATTAAAGAAGGAAACAGATGTTGACCATTCATCATACGAAGATCTTGTTTTGAATGCTCTGAAACTCCCACTTTTGTCCAATGCTTGTGTCGCAGATGCAAAAGAAGTTGTAAAGTCAGTCACTGTTTCTACCACTGTACCGAAGAGTTCGGTTAAAAATGATAACCAATCTAATGTGGGAGAAGAGGAACTTTTGGGGCCTGTGGCACAGAACTGTAGGGTCGAGAAGTCTAATAGAAAGCTAAGCTTATCTGAGAAGGTAAGAGAAAGTAGCAAACCAACTTATACTGATGAAAAATCAGTTCACCAAAAGAAAGAAGTTAATCACAAGGAAGATAAGGCGGAGTTTTCGATCAAGATTGAGTCAAATGTCTCTGGCGAAAGAAAATATCCGAAAGTTGATGATTCTTCAAATCACAATGTTGATCAGAAAGTTGCATCTCATAATGAGTATGATTTAAAGTCAAATACTGGGGAGCTCCAGTCCTCATCTGGAGGCAAAAAGAAATCAAAAGGAAACCAAAGCCAATGCACTCAAGGCACAGACCCTGTGGAGGATGGCTTGACTTCTAATTCTTCTATGGTGCCTAAAAGTAAGAAGCCTTCTAACTCAGACATCCATTTATCAAAAAATGATTCAGAGGGTTTAAGAAAGGGATATGGAAAAGCAACAGATAAGTACAAGGACTTCTTTGGGGACCTAGAACTTGGACAGGAAGATGAAGAAATTGCTTCTGAGGAAGTGCCCTCAGTACAGATGGTCAAAGACTCTGTGTTGGTTGAAAAGAGAAGCATGTCTGAATCTAATATTGTTAACGAGAGACCTAATTGTAAAAAAGTTGAGGGCACATCTGTAACAGGAAATCATCCAAAGTCATCTTCATATAGGCCCCTTCCCGCTGGTAAAGGGCTGAATCATGATGCAGCTACCACAATGGTGGCCCCTCTAGTTAAAGAAGATTGGGTCTGTTGTGATAAGTGTCAAACTTGGAGGCTTCTTCCACTTGGTACAAATCCCGAGAGTCTTCCTGAGAAATGGCTGTGTAGCATGCTTGACTGGCTGTAAGTTCTGCCACTCCCTGGCTTTTCTCATTTATAATTCTTGACAATATCTCTGGGTTAGTTTTTATCCAGAAGAACCGTTAAGTTTAGACTTTTGCGTTTTAACCTTTTGTTGGTGAAAAATATATTTCCCTGATCGTGTCATCTTGTAACACATTTTCGAATTCAACTGTAAGCCTCTAAGGGGATCAAATTCCCAATTGTGATTACCCCTTGAAGCCAATTGACAGGAGGTGCCTGAAAGCACAAATAAACTAAATTTCTCTCTCCCCCTCTCCCTGTGTGTTTTCGTGAGGCACATAGTTGTGCCGGTGATTAACTAAACAATTTAAACTTTTAGATTTTGCTACTTGTTTGTAGGCCTCATATGAACCATTGTAGTATCAGTGAGGAGGAAACGACCAATGCTTCAAGGGCCCTTTACCAAGTCCAGGCTTCGGTAGCTCCTTTTGCTGCTGCTTCTAGTAGTCAACTTAATCAGCATGCTCATCCTGGTAGGACCGTGTTGGGAGTATCTCCTGTTGATATGCGGAGATCAAATGAAGATTGTCATTTTTCTGGATTACAAGCCATGGCCACTGGTGGGAAGAAGTGTGGATCAAAAGAGGTAACAAGTGCAAATAGCCAGGATGGCCCTATACAATCTTCAAATCTGAAGAAGAACCTTCTGGCTTGTTCTAATAGTAGAAACTTGAATGAAGTGGACATCTCCCCTTTATTTGATGAATTTGGATCTCAGTGCATGGGCCAGGTGGGTCGGTCAGTTGTTGGGAGACATGTTAAAGAAAAGGAGAAGAAAATTCTACTTGATAGTAACTCTGGCGAAGGTATAATCAAGTGGACAAAACTCTTTTTGTTTTAAATTTATCATTTTGTTTTAGAAATAACAGCCAGAATGTAATATGTTCACAGGTGATGGAACTAAATCAAAGCTGAAGAACCCAAGAGAGAGTGATATTGATGGCCTGAGAGCTTCTAAGAAGATCAAGACGGAAGATGTACGTAATAGAGATGAAAATTGCACTTCTGATCATGGTGTAACCTCTTCAAAAGCAGGTCAAAGCTCAAGTAGTGCATCATTGAATGATCCCTACAAATACAGCAACTATTCTAGGGATTCTAAAGGTGATCCAAAGAGGAAGTGGTCTTCTGAAAAATCAGAAGTCCAATCACTGAAAATGGACAAGTCTGGTCATGATAATTTCATGAAGAAGAAGAAAGGGAACGTACATCTAAATGCAGAAGTCGACTGTTTGCCTCTACCTAGTTCGCAACATCATTCCCAAGGAAGCAAGGGTTTTTCAGAAGACACAGGAGAAAATGATCGCAGGAAAGAAAAGAAAGCGCGGGTATCGAAGTCTGAGGGGAAGGACTCCCGTGGGAACAAAGATGTTACATCAGAAAGAAAGGCCAGAGGGTTGACGGACCAAAAAATGGAGCAAGATCTGGATAGCGCTCCATCACAAAGGAGCATTGATGCTGCAGATTCTTTCAGAAGAGATTTAGGTTCTGGACAGCCTTCTGTGGCAGCTACTTCAAGCTCTTCAAAGGTTTCTGGATCACATATAAGTAGAACCAATCACCAGGAAATGAAAGGCTCACCTGTAGAATCAGTGTCTTCATCTCCTTTGAGGATTTCTAATTCTGATAAACTGCCACAAGTAAGGACTGTTGCAGGAAAGGAGGATCTTCAGGATGCTGGCTTCTTTGCCAAAGCTAGTCCAAGAAGATCTTTAGATGGAGAAGATGTTGGATTGAGTGAACAGTCATTGAAAGTGAAGGATGATACTCCCAGTGTCATCCATCATAGGTCCCTAGAGTCCACTGTGAATGATCTTCAGGGCAGGGATTTAGATGATGTAGCAAGCCTTGTGGATAAGGCAGAGGTTGTATCTTCGACTGGTTTTGTTGCACATTATGCTTCTGAGAGCAAAGTTAATGCACAAGGTCAAAGAAGTTATGCTTCCCGGACAAAGACTTCAGAAGTAATCCAAGATGAAGGAAAACGGAATTATGATCAGTATGCTAGTAATGTTCCTCATTCCAAGAAGTCTGGGAAAGGATCCTCATCAAGGTCTAAAGAAAAGATTCGGAGTTCAATATCTGAATTTGAAAATGGTAATGAGTCTTCATATGAGGAAAAATTGAAGGCTGGAAGAAACAGATCTCAAGAAAAATCTAGCATTAGTTCTGATAGAACTGAAAGTCATGTTGTTTCTAAGAAAGATTCTGATGGAAAGACAGTGAGAGACACTAGTAGAATTGACAATCCACAAAAGGCTGGTAGTCGCAATGGTTCAATTGTTAGACCAGATGTTGTTGGGAGCCAAGATTTGAAGCAGACTGTGGCTCAGGACAATGACAATGATAGATCATCAAGGAAGTTGATTTCTGATAAAGCAGGGGTTGAGGTGTCCAGTAGGGGGAAGTCACACTCATTACCACCTTCTATGAGAGGTCAAGTTGACACACTGGCGCGTCCCAAGCCAATTGCTGAATCTCAGAAAGAAGTTGGTGAAAATAAAGAACTAGATGTTATACATAGGGCATTAAAACAGAGTAAAAATGCTGAAAAGCAGAATGGAAGCCACCCTGTCAATCTAAGACATCCCACTCCTCCTACATACAACAGCCGGGACCTTGATACCTCAAGTCCTGTTAGAAGGGATTCCTCAAGTCAAGCTGTTACCAATGCTGTTAAAGAGGCAAAGGACCTCAAACACTTGGCTGATCGTCTTAAGGTTTACTGTTTCTGTTACTCGTGATACTTGCTCCTCACTAGTCATGTCCTAATGTAACACCATGTCTCTCTGTTGCAGAACTCTGGTTCAACTGAAAGTACAGGACTTTATTTCCAAGCTGCTCTTAAATTTCTCCATGGAGCCTCTTTGTTAGAATCCAGCAACAGTGAGAACACAAAGCACAACGAGATGATTCAGTCCATGCAGATGTATAGCAGCACAGCAAAGCTTTGCGAGTATGTTGAATTCAAAATCATCATTTTGTCTTCTTCCTATTGGGAGTCGTTTTGCTCATATTTTCATTTGCTTGCAGTTTTAGATTTTTTTTTTTTGGGGGAGGGGGGTGTTAACCTAAAAATTTTGTCCAAGTGTGAAGAATTTCTAATGGAGACATGTTACTGAATTTTAAGGTTAAAGTGGGGACTCAAGACCTTAAGGCTTCTCTTCGTATTTCCACAAAACAAGCCAGACTTACCTTGAGTGGGAGCATTATTTAGCTTTCCTATGCTTATGCCAGCCAAAGTGTTTCCTTTGGTAGCCTTTTTTTTTTTCCCCCAATTGGCTTGAGTAACTTGATCAATTATTCAGCTGGGAAAAGGTGCACAGCCATATGAGCCCATTTACCATAGGAAGCATTAAAATAATGTTCTTGGATTATACCAGTATCATGTTTACAAGCCTTGGCTGAATGTTGAGGTCATTTGTGGTGACTAGAACAACAAATATTGGACATTTTGAAGTATTCTCCTTCTTTCTTTAAATATGAAAGGCAAAAAGTTTAAGATGCATTTACTAGCTATTAGTTCAGGCATAAAGTTCTTCCATTATTATATTTTATGAGGTTCTTTAGTTGAAAATGTCTTTATTTGAGGATTGTTGGTCAACTTTATTTTGTCTTGAGAGGCTAAGGGCATCATCTTCATAATAGATTTGTAGGAAAAAAAAAATTTTGGCACGATAAGTGCCGAACAGTTTTATGTTTAGAGCATGTTAGTCTACTATTATAAATTACTCGTTAGTTGGAAGCAGAAGTAAAAACTTTGGGCAAGGAGTGATCCTGCTTACAGATACTCTTTCTGCATAACGATTTTGCCATGAAACTGGGAATGAAGTTTGTGATGATTTTTTGATGACGAGCAAAATGTCAGATTAGTCTGCTCGTCCTCTCTCATTACTATGGCTTTCATCTGTTGCTGCATCTGTGCATTTCTTGGTTTCTGGCAATAGATTGAATTAGATCACTGAAGCACTTATGCGTAAGTAGGTTTTGCGCCCATGAATATGAGAAATCTAAAGACATGGCTGCTGCTGCTTTGGCCTATAAATGCATGGAGGTTGCATATATGCGAGTAATTTATACTTCACATAACAGTGCAAGCAGAGATCGGAATGAGTTGCAGGCAGCTCTACAAATTCTTCCTACAGGTACCATGATAACTTTGTGAATTTGGATGCTGCTCTGTCTGCTCTAGGGTTTTTCCTTGAGGGCCTTCATTTTAGAGTTCCGTAATTGTAAGCTATAGAAATGTTACCATATTATTCTCGCCATGTACAAAAAGATATTGGAAGAGCTTGGGAAATCCATGGAGATGTAAGTTATAAGGCTGGAAAATCAACTCCATGTATTCTCATGCTATAATTTTAGACATTCATGGGATCTCCGTCTTCCTGTCTTGACTTGACCTCTTATGACACATTTTCTGTCCATTATTAGGTGAGTCTCCTTCCTCTTCTGCCTCTGATATTGACAATTTGAACAACCCAGTGAATGTCGACAAGGCTGTGCAAGCCAAAGGTGTTGGTTCTCCCCAAGTTGCTGGAAATCATGTTTTCACAGCACGGAACCGTTCTAGCTTCATGCGGCTAATTAACTATGTGAGTACATTCAGTAAGTTACCTTGATTTTAGATTGGTTCTTGTTAAATTCCGAAGAAGGATGCTTTAAAGCCCTTAGATTGGGTTTCTGTTGATTGTACTGAAAAGAATTATTAGTAACTTGAAACATGAAAGACTGATGTCAACACATTAAACAGAAACAATTGCTTCAGAATATGAAGGCTAACAGATTTTGGTGGGAAAAAATTATTGGTATTTTGGAACATAAGAAAATGACACCTTACCTCACTTAAAAAACATATCCTACTCTGGCAGATGTGGGTGCCAGAAACACTTGTCTTTCCCAGGAGCATCCCAAATAGTTTGCCTTGTGTAGCATTCAGTGTAGGGTGAACTCCTTTTCATTTTCATGTTGTGCAAAAGTATTTATGGGACACTCATTCACTTCTGGTTTGCTGCTCAGTGGTCACTGGGGAAAATTGGGTCAATTAGTTGCTGAAACACCCTATTTGGATATCTAAAGTTGTTAAATATGATGACAAGGCTTTACTGTAAAACAATTTGAACTCAAGTGTTTTAGGCCTGTCTGTCGAGAACTAAATCATGTTAAGTATGATGACAAGGCTTTACTGTAAAACAATTTGAACTTAAGTATTTATGGCCTATCCATTAAGAACTAAATCATGTTTTCCTGCTCAACTAATCTGCATAGTTATGGTTACCTATCATTTCCCAGCCATTTTTTATCACCATTATTCCAATCCAAAACTGGAAGTTCTGTTAAGTAGGTCTATGGTATTCCTTTCTTTTGCTGATGTCTTAAGAATATTCTCAATTTTAGGCACAGGATGTTAATAATGCCATGGAAGCCTCTAGGAAATCTAGAAATGCTTTTGCTGCTGCTAATCCTAAATTGGATGGGCCCCGACATAAAGAGGGTATATCTTCTGTTAAAACTGCCCTGGATTTCAACTTCCAAGATGTCGATGGATTACTACGCCTTGTTCGGGTTGCAATGGAGGCAATCAACCGCTGAATTGCGTTTAGAGTTAAAGTAAAGGTAATCACTGGAAGGCAGTTTTGCCTTTTCCTTTTTTCGTCTCCCCCATTCCCAAATCAAGGAAGAACGAAACCGAAGCGGATCTTTTGGTTGGAGACAATTTGCTATTATCAGTTGAATAATGAGTTCCATCTTTTTGGTGACCCTTGTGCATCCGTACAATGATAGTTGGAATTGCAACATTTCATGGACCTTTACATGCGGCAGTGGCCCCTTTGACCGGGGGTTCTGGAACTCCAGAGGAAGTGAAAACACATGTTAAATGCCCAAGGCGAGGATAACTGGTTGCATAAAAGTACTGAATAATGGTTATCAGAAGGATAAAGAAATAATTCCTGCCAAGGAGTTTTAGACCACATCTCAGAGCAACTCGATATGAGTTAAATTTTGTTATGGTTACGTCTCCAAGTTGTATTCATGGAGTTGAGAACCTGCACCTGTCAATATTTTATACTAATTTCTCATCTTTAGGAGAGTATGGATTAGGAGATTAGAGAAATTTTTGAGCTTGGTGATAGAACATCTTCACTGAAGGGACTGAACTGGTCCTGGTGAATGTATCTGGTTGAAGCTCCATGGAGGAAGACATGATAATCACAATATCAGGTATGATTATTCTTTATGCATGCCTTAAAAAAAAAGACTTTTTCTAAGCCTTCTTTTGTTCTTCTTTTTAAGTTTACACTGTGCCAATCTTGCAGGGAGTTCATCTTTGTTATTCTGTAGCCTACTTGATAAATTTGAAGCATGTAATATGCATTGCACGAGGGTGAATTCTATAGTTTGTATCTGCCTCAGACTGATGGGCTGATTGGCCAACTGCTCTTTTGAAATGGTATACAAGGTTGAAAAAACACCTCAAAGTTCATGAACATAACATTAGATTTCACTCTGAAACTGTTTTTCTATTTTCCACTGCAGCTCCTATTTGTAAATACATGTGGCATATGATCAAAATTCAATTCACTAGTGCCAGCCTTCCTCCATGGGTCCATTTGCTTCAGTTAGCCACCCACGGTTGGTAACTGAGATTCCTTTTTTGCTCTTCCTAAGGTGGCATATGCTAACATGAGTCTTTCAGTGGTTAGTATTATGTCAAGATAGGTAGGCTTTTTGTTTTCCCAGTGCAAATATGGTTGAATTCAATTCTGTTAGGTGTTATGTGTAGAACAGTCTAATTTTCATAATTTTATCTACTAGTCATTATCCTGTGAAACCACTTGAAAGAATAAAGCAAGTGTTTTTTGAAATGCACATCATTACTTTGGTTAACATCAGAGAGTTCCAAGTTCACGCAGTAGTACCATGATAGATCTCCCCTGTTTTTCTTCTTACCATATTCTGAAGTAAGCCCTATGTACGAGTTCCTTGACATTCTGCTCCAAGAGGGTGCTTTCTTTTCTAATTTGGCCACTTAAAGTTGCTTTTTTTCCCCTTCTCGCATAATTGCCACCTCTTTTATCCTTGTTTTTACTGTGTGGCTCCAACTAGATGTTAAATGCGTGCAGGAAGATGCGCCCACAATTTGCAGCAGCTGGGGTTACTAGCTTAAATAGCTTAGCAACTGATTAGTATGTATACTAGCTGAAAGATGAATATCTAATGTTGATAGTTTATTCTTTGTTTTACAAAATTTGGAAGTTTTTGTTTCTCTATCATGTAGCATTAATCTTGTACGGTGGGCAAGTGGAATAATGAATATTATGGGTATATCTTTTTTTATCGAAACCGATAAATAACCCACACACACCCACCTAATTTAAACAGACGCAGAAGTTAATCGAAAAACCGCTCGAAAGCAATCTAAGGGGGATTCACAAAGAACTATTATTCAGCCAATTGGTAATTGAACAGGGTTTCTGTGGACCTTAAACTCAGAGTAAAGACCTCACGATCTTTCGATGTAGGATAGGATGCCCTAAACCCCCCCTCCCCCCGGCGAACACTCTCACCAATTGAATGGTTTGTTTGTTTTTTATTGAAACCGATAAATAAATTACACAAACATCCACCTAATTTAAACAGACACAGGAGTTAATCGAAGAACGGTCCGAAAGCAATCTAAGGGGGATTCATAAAGAACCACTATTCAGCAGGAATATTATGGGTATATCACCACTTGGCTTGTCACCCAGAAGATTGAATGAGAGATCACTTCAATCGTTGGCAATGAAAGTCGTCGTACGTACGGTGACAGAGCTTATCATTTAGTGTTAAATAATTCGGATAAGTGCCGCAATGAGTTGTGTGTTTGGATTACACATTATTTGTACTTTATTTAAACACACTAATTTGATTGCATTATTAACACATTTTTCAATCACTCTTTTATCTCACAAATATCACAATTAAAAAGTGTTACAGTATTTTTTCATAAAATTATTTCAAATAATTTACTATCCAAACATAATTGTTTCGCTATGTTAATATGCCGGTTTGCGGCGCACGTTGCTTTTAGGTTTTCTTTTCATTTTATCAGAAAATCCTTTTTAGTATATCATTCAAATGCCAAATGTTTTTTGCCCGTCATCAATCTTTCAACTTGACATTATTTGCTTTTGATGCAAATAACCCAAAAGAGACAATGATGGACCTGAGGACTAGTCAAAATTCAATTGTGAATGCAGACATTAGTGGTGATAGATGTTTTCCAAGTTCCTCATTTAACTAGCTATATAAGGTCAATTATTGAATCACCACAAGTTGCCGTTATCAATTGCCAAGGCCCCGAATTCAATTGTATTAGTTTTTTCTTATTAACGTTTAACGAATTCAATCATATTACTCATCAAGAGAGCTGTAAGTCTGTATTTAGATATAGGTTAAGCGATCGTATTAGTGTTGCATCAGAAGTTATGGACTTTGTCTGTGTATCCTATTTAATGTCTCTATTTATCGTTTATGTTTATCGTGTTAATGTCACTGACAACTGCGGAAGTGATCCAAATTGTCCCTAGCATTATCTGATGTAGTGTCTATATTATATCTGTCATGTCGACGTCTGCCCATATTTGAAATCCAAATGATGGGAAAAGTGTGGGCATTGGGATTTGCGTCAGAAATGGACGGCCCAAACGATTGCCATCTTTTGAAAACGGCCAAGAATTTGTTTGTTTTGAATGTGCATTGTCAATCAGTGTTGTACGGACTCTTAACATAATGTCCATACTCTTTTTTTTTTTTTTTTAACAGCACAATGTTCATAATTAAAACACTAATACGAGCACACTCGTATTGCACAAAATAAGCGGAATTCCTTTTCTTCTTGGTTGTTTGTCTTTGTACATTTTTCCCTTTTTCCGCCCTTGTTTTTTCTTATAGCCTAAATAAACAATTTGAGTTGAAAAGGCTATATTGCAAAAAATAAGGGGAATTCATTTTCTTCTTGGTAGTTTGTCTTTCTACCATTTCCTATTTTTTCCCCTGTTTTTTCTTATAGCCTGAATAAACAATTTGAGTTGAAAAAGCCACCTTGCAACTCATCAAGGTAGAAGTGCGTTTGAGTCGCCTGTCTAGTTAATTTGGTAAAACTCGAAGAATAAATTGATAAAACAAAACCACAATGAGAATAGCCATTTTGCCCTGAATAAAAGTCGCGCGTGGATTATAAATTCAGGAAAAGAGATTGAGATAATCAAAATGGCAAAACAAGATAGAAATTGACTAATTATCATTATTAAGAAATATAATTGCTAATGGTAGAACCTCGAATCTTCTTAGGAGCCGCTTGGTTAAAGGGATTAGAAATTACGGAATAGAATAATCCCCTTATTTGTTGTTTAGATTAAATCTATTGGAATGTACTTTTTGGAATCATTTCTAAAAAATCGGACTTCTCCCATTCCAGAACAAATTGGGGGATTTTGGACAAAACTCTCAAATTATTCTTTCACAACATTTATGGACAGACCTACCCATCACATACAATTAACGCCTCTGCTCTCTCTCTCTCTCTCTTTATCACATGCCCTTCACTCTCTTGTTCTTCTTTATCAGTTTTTCTATCATCCCATATATTCTTCATCTCTTATCCAAAATCTCTTTAAAAAAAAGATCTAAAGTAGATCTAAATGGATTAACAGTGGGCAAATATCTTGAGTAGACAATTTGTTCAACAAGATCTCCAAGAGAAAGATCTGCAAGAAAAACTGAAAAAGAAAACTCAACCCTCAACCATCAACGACAAAAGCTTTCCTTTTTCTCTTTTCTAGTTTTCTTCTTCCTTATTTTGTTTCTTTTAACTAACTAGCTTGTATTGGATTTGTTTAATCAAATTCCAATTGAGTTAGAAGGGATGGTGGTGAAGATGATGAAGTGGTCACCGTGGCCGACTCTGGCCACCACAAGGTACAAGGTGAAGGTGAAGTCCATGAAGCTCCTCCTCCTGCAAGGATGTTCGGATGATGATGACGTCGACATTGACCATAGTGATTGCACTCTAAATCAAGGAGACGTTGAGGAAAAGGTTATAGCCGTCAAGATGAAATGGAAAGGCGAACCCAAGTTTGGATTGGTCCCTTTTCATCTACCATCCTCCAAACAATGCAGACATTTTTCCAAGGAAAAGGTTGTGAAGAAATTGGAGGAAGGGAATATTAAGGCCATTGAATGGAATGATGATGAGGTGTTGGTGTTGGAGAATTTCTGCAGCTTTACAATTGTGTCAACCAGTCAAGATGGTCGTCCAAATTTTTATATCAGGGATAAATTTGAAATTTAATTGCATTTAATTTCGAAACATTCATCAAATCAAACATCAGGAATTGAAATGATGCTAGTTCCAATGTGTGAACTAAGCTAAAATATTAGAATAAAAATTTTAATTCCAAAACCAGAGTCCATGATTCCATTTCCATTTACAATTCCAATATGTGAAACAAGTACCCCTTAGATCATGGTGCAAAGTATCCCCAAAGAAACTATTATAACTAGAGAATAGTTCTATTAGCATGTTTGTTAATCGCATTGAAATCCCATTTCCCAAATAGAAAATGTTTTCTTCAGATATACTTAGCAAATATGCCCTAATACGACGGTGTTACGGCATAGAAATTTACAAGCCTACAGTAACAAACGACAAAATTGGTCTTTGCTTAAAGCTATACCAAGTGATGTAGCATGGCCAAAAGAGTTTTAACTGGTGAAGATTGAGGGGTAGGCTACACCAGCCGCTGAACGTTGTCAAACATCATGGTGGGGAAATGATGTCCCGAATTCACTGCGCATTTACACTTGAATGGAATCTGTGCGTCATGTAGATTCTCTATGTTACTGCAGGTACCAGCAGTGTAAATTAGGCCAAGTACTTGTACGAGTTTGGGTTCTCTTTCTCTCTTTCCAAGTAGTCTCTAGTGATCAAATCTTCAATCCGCTTTTTTATTGCCTTGACATCCGGCTGCATAAAACATCAAAGATGATTACCCATCAAAGAACCTTAGAGAAACAAGAAGCAATAAAAAAGTTAGGCTGCACAATGCACTAAAATACTTCCAAATCGGGATACACACAATTTTATCTTAAGAGTGATGCAATCAAAAAGAGAAAGCAGCTCAGCAACCAAACATCTTGCTTTGGCTTTTCCAAGAGCATACAATTATACTTGACCAATATTAAAGGCAAATAATTGTGCAAAACAATATTCAAAGCAGAACACAGGAAATGCACTCAATCTTTATCACTCTAAATGCTTTCTTACTCATCCGTGTAGTACCCCCACATACCAGTGCTGCAGCCTTTATTACAGGTTTGAATTGCTTTATGTTCATTTTAAACAAGAAAGGGGCTTTTGCTTTTACCCAGCAGCTATTTATTGGATTCTTTACCTCCATTTTGCGTTGTGGCTTTTTTCAAAGAGCTAAGGACTGCTAGGTGAAAGCATTCATTATGAGTATCAGTAATTTCAACACATATAGAAGCTGTTTTATTATGATTAATAAATTAAGAAGATTCACAATGAAAAGGTTGTTTCATTATGATTGTTTACTCTTTTTTTGCTGTTTCCTTTCTTTTGCAAGGTGACCACAACCAAATTATATTTTCTCCACAGCTGGTCTACTTTCCTGCCCAAATTCTTTGCTCAAACACTCGCAAGAAAACATAACCTTCCTATTAACCATACCATAATTCAAAAACATCAGAAAAGTTAATACAACTTCTGCAAGAAATTAAGCAAGCAAATACTAGATATCAAAGAAAAACAGAACGGGTGTGGGACAATTAGAATGAGAGGGGATAAGTAAAACAGAACGGGTGTGTTAATGTTAAAAGAAAAACTTGTCCTTGAATGAGCCCCAAAAATCAGAAAGATGCAGTAATATTACACTCAAAGGTCCTATTCCAGATGCCAAAAACTCCTTTTTCACATTAAATAGCAAAATACAACACTGAAAATCTAGAAGCCATTAGTTGACAAAATTAGACACAATTGTTCAGATTCCACAGATGTTGAACCATATGACTGTTCGTAGTCATAGTTCTTATCGTGAAATAAAATTGACTCAATGACATACCTTAAACATGCGGCCCAGCTGCTGAACACACTCCAGGACTAATTGTTGATGACCCAGAACTTTTCTACTCTTCATAATACGCACAATTGAGGCATCAATGGCATATCTTCTATCCTTGTCAACATCTTCCACTACTTTTTTCCTTTCATCCACAGGAGGCAAAGGAATCTGGGTATACAAATCAGCAAACAAATGAAGAGCTGTAAATTGAAGCCCGTAGGAAAGGTAAGTGATTAGAAAACAACATCAAACACAGGAATACATCTAACCCTGATGCGCCTCATTCGGTCTGTAAACTTGGAATTGAACTCAAAGAAATCATTTTGAGAAACAGATCTAGTGTTAGGCTCCTTCTTCAGAATTTTATACTTGGCACATGAGAGAGATTGAAGCAATCTGACTAAATCATCATCAGCCAAATATAACTGTGTCTTGATCTCAGAGTAACTCAATCTATCTGAAGCATTAAACAGCAACAAGACTGCAGCCTGAAAAGCAGGGACGTACATCTTAAAATTGTGCATTCAAAGTGAGATAAGATCCCTGAAATTGAACAGGTCCACAGTTCAGTAACCTGATAAGTCCCCACAATCAACTCAATTGGTTTTGGCTCAAACTTCCCATTTATGTTGCAAGTGCCCAAGGAATAAATCCATGAAAGTTTGCGGTGTTTTGTTTTTGTCTGGTAAAAGTCCTTGAAGACTTCAACACACTTCACCTGAAGCGAGTTTATTGACAGAAATCATTGTTGTGATTGTACAAAGAAATCAAGATATACCAGCAGTTTAAAAGAAAGAAAGAAATAAAGAACCCAAAAAAAAAAAAACTTGCCAATTCTTCAGGGAGACTAAGATCAGAGGATTTATAACTTGGCCAGAATCCCGTCGTGAGAACTGTGACAGTCAAATCAATCCCAGGAGCAGCAACTGCGTTATTGTTAAGGTATTCTTGAAAGTGGTTCTGATTTTCTTTTGCCAGTGTCAAATCTGTCACCTAGAAGAGGAAAAAATGACATTGTCTAACAGTCAATAACATCCGAAAGGTAAAAATAGATTCCACAGTAAATATCTGTCAACACACCATTCCCTCCATTTTTGATGTGAATTGTCCACCACATTGTTGCTTTAGCTTAGTTAAAATCAGTCTTTCATGATCATCATTGGCACTTTTGTCAAAAAGCAATCTACGAGAAAGCTTCTTCCTGCCAGCAGTGGTAATAATCAAATGATGCAATGCCACTAAAACGTCTTCAAATTTTGTAATATTATAGCTTTTCCAGTTGCTACTTTCACTTAGCATGGCTGAACACATAGAAAGAAAAGTAAAACAAGTCTTTACAAAGTAGAAGTCTCACCTGTAGAATTCAGCAAACAGATCCTTATCACTAACATATGCAAGAAGCTTCACAACCTGCCAAAGAATCAAAAAGATACAGAAAGCCTATAAGATGTAAGTAGTACTAAAAAAACCTGAAACGACAGGAAAAAGAATCTAACACCACCTTATCTAGGGTGTCTTCAATAGCTTCATCACTCAGTTTTTCACTACCACCCTTCTTCAGGATGTTGTCACAGTATGAAGCCAACAGCTCTGCACTTGAGCTGCCAGCAACCACTTTGTTGCAAAAGACCTCAAAAGCATCTTTCAATGCCTGAAAGTTTTAAAGAACTTGATAATTCAAAGCAAAAATTATCAGCAACAGGAGAAAAGTTCTACTTCGTAACCCATACCTTGTGAAAAAGAGTGCTGTTTGAGAAGCAGTCATTTACATATGCCATATATTTATCATGCAGCTGAATGACTTTCTTCACAAAATCCTGGAGGAGAAAAATAAGTCAATTATGAGGCCCAGCACAACCATGCAATTAATTGCTATAAACAAGTATGAATTCTATTTCACCTGCTCCTGCGAGGCACCAACAGTTTCTGCCTGTTCAAGAACTATTGTCAGCATTAAATGTAAAAAAAGGATGCCAAGCAATATGCTACTTCACAGCAATGCACATAACTAGTTAGTTGGCAAAATATATATATATATATATATATAAATATCCATATTTTATACCACCTAAAATTTCTAATTTCATTCAAAATGCTACTTTCAGATCATGCTAGGAAACTCAGTAACGAACAGTAAGATTTAAGGTGCGAAAAACCCCAAAAAATTATATGGGTACTATCCTAAAACTTACAAAGGAATTCTGGCACTATGCTTCAATGTGGATATCAATCTATTAAATTTGCATTGTAAGTGTTATAACACCCTTTATCTTCTAGAAGTTCATAATCCATACAAAGAGTAACAATTCAAATTCACTGATGCCAAGCTCAATGCATTGGTCATGTTCAAGGAACTGCTGCCAGATTAGCTAAACAGTCTAGCCTTTTCTGTTGCTTGGAGACAAGGGCAAACCATATGTAGGATAAGTCAAATTATATCACCTAAAGTAGTATTCAACTGTCTTTCTTTTTTTCCTCAATAAATAGTATCATTCTTGAGGGCTGCTTTGGTTGGAGGGTATTCTGTTCTAGGTTGCTGCATCCATGATAGAGCAGGATCTTCAGGTCATGGGAATCAAAATGAATAGCAATTCATGTTGTGTCTCATACTAAAAATACTGACCCTGTTACTTGCTGCATCTTCAGCTTGTTGTACCAAAACCATACCTTCATCAGTGACATGCTGCACAGGCAACATTCAAACAGCACAAGGCCATGAATTGTCAAGACAAAAGAAAATAATAGCCACCACTGCTGCCACCTAGCATTCTTAAAGTAAACTTGTGTTCAATAAGACAATAGAAAGCTATACCTGCTTAAAAACATTTGCCACCGGATCAAGTCCTTTTGGAACTTTATGGAATAGTCTATACATCCTAGATAAATCATCAACCTGATATCCGAAGGACACAGGCATTGCATTACGTCTTCATTTGCAAAAGACACAATGATAGAGCTTCACTAAAACAATACAGCTGTAAGTACCTTATCATCTCTGAGCAGTGCACGGCATCCAGAATGCTCCTTCTCGAGCAATTGGTTAATATACGTGACCAATAACTCGTGTTGCACTTTCTACAAAAAAGCAGCCAGCAAATCATAAGTAAATTAAAAGCAAATGATATCCATGTCCTTATCAGGGAAAATCATTCAAAATGTCCCACACATTTCATTAAATGCATATTTGTCATCTCTCACTTTTAAGATCGTGTCTTTAGGTCCCTTACAAAATCAAGTTGGCCAAATTTAGTCCCAACCTAGGTTTCTGACCACTTTTTAGCTGGAAACCACCACATAAACCACACAGACATTTTTTTAAGTGCAAAAAGATCAAATCTCATTTTTTAATTGGCAAAAAGAATGTGGGTCGAGTCATTTGTTTAATTACAAGGGCAAAAAGGAATACAGGTCAGGTCATTTGTAGTTAAGCCACATTCCATTTTGCCACTAAAAAATGAGATCTGATCCTTTTGCAATTAAAAAAAATAACCATGTGTGGGTCACATGGTGAATTCAAGCTAAAAAATGATTGGAAACCTAGACTGAGACTAAATTTGGCAGACTTAATTTTGTTAGGGCCATAAAGTCAGTATTTTAAAAGTGAGGAACAAAAAAAAACATTTGGCCAAAATGTGAGGGACATTTTGACTATTTTTTCTTCTTATCATAATAAAACTCGACCAGACAGGCATTTTAGAATGTATAGGTTTATCATCTATAAACTTGAATCAAGATAATCATGCATTTGAATGCTGTATCAAAAATCAAGGTAAAAATGAGACGACATATCTATATAACACAGATACATAAAAAAAATACACTTTATTCACTGCACAATAAAATAGCTATTCCCTCGAGTCTTTGGATGAAGTATCACCTACATCAGAAAAAAGAAACAGCTACAGACTTCCCAAAAGCTTTACTTCATTTTAAATATTCAAATGACAACTTAATAAATTGAAACATGATTGATTGGTTTATGATTCCAAAACAGAAACTGCAACTCTCCTCTCACTATAACATTAGATCCAGAAACAAAAAGCTTTTGGCCTTTTATGAAAAAAAATACCAGCAACAAGTTTTGAGAACAACAGAAATACCACATTTTTGTTGCTAGATGATACTATCAAATTCGCCGTTATTTTTAATGCAGCTCTTTGCCATTTTTAATTCAGGTTCCTAATATCCAAGCATTATAACACAAAAGACTTACATCCAAAAGCTTTGTCTCGCTGCTGAGATGCAAATATTGAGATACTCTATCCTTCTCCTTTTTCAAACACTCTTCAGCCTGTTTTGAATTAAAAAACCATTAAAAACTATTAGGCACCAAAGACATTATAACTAACTCAGACTACAGTGACAATCTGATAAAACAGTGAACAAAAGAAACTTGCCTTCAACATGTAATCAGGACAAGAATCTTCCACAATCCAGTTTGATGCTTTTACGGAGTAAAAAGCTGCCGAGTCCTCAAGCATCTCTAACTCAAAGTCATTCTCATAGTAGTCCATCTGTCCCATACCAATTTCAACAAATATATCCAGTACATTCTTCAACAGAGCTCTGTCAATCTGATCTCCTTCACGTTCTTGATCAATCTGATATGCAATCACAGTTTATTTAGCCAACCACAACCCCTCAAAACAAAAGGAAACTGTTTCAAAAGAAAGGAACTTGCCAGAGCAATAACAGCATCTCTAACTTTGACCTTCAACTCCTGGTAAACCTATCACCAGTTAAAACAAGTCAGCCAAAATATGCGCACAACTTTTGCAATAAATAGAAGTTAACCAGGAAATTAGAGGGATACTAGAGAAATGAAACCACCAAACCTTATGAATGGGCACATACCAAGTTGCGGAAGCAAGTCAGCCCAACTTCACTCAGACCAGGAAGTGACCTCCGAGAGATAAAATATCGATCAAGATAAAAAAAAAAGCGTGAAAGCCACCTGACCATAATTTTGTGGTTTGCCCACCTATTAACAAGCTCCCTCAACATAAACTCATCATGTTTGCCTCTTAGAGATGGCAAGACCTGGTAAGAAAGTAACAGCTTCAGCATGTAGTACCAAATTTTACAATACTAATAACCTCAAAACTAGTATAACACACAAAGGGTACAATCAAAGCTTGCTCTTAGAGCTGTATATTTGAAGTCCAAATCATGACCACTGAGTGTTTGAAAGCGGTGCAGTGTGCAAGCCACATATGACCAACATGTAAAAGCCTGGACTCTACGAAAGTCATAGTACAACCTATAAAAAATAGGTAAGCTTGTAGTTCTGAAACATAAATGCCACGTTTTCATTGCCTTCTCTTAATACTTGCCGTATTAACCCCACTAGTTTTAATATAACAAACTCGATCATGTCCCAACCACTTCACGAGATATCAATTGCTTACTTATATACATGGAGCCCCATTATTCATTCTTTATATATAAAATCAATAATTGATACATCAAAGTTTACCAGTGTAACTTCACGTTCTGCCCTGGAAATATCAGTTTTAACATAGATGAGTGTAAAAACTTCAGCAGCTCATTCAGTCAAAGTAAGCCAGTCAAATGATCACATAACCATTGTCACTTGACTATTACTTTTTTATGACATAAATTCTCGGGAGCCAAAAAACAAAAAAGAATGGCTACATGAACTACAACATTCTAGATAATAAAAAAAAAAGAAAAGAAATTGCATCATTTTCTTCTCCTTTAAAACAAATGATTGCCACTGCAACCCTGAGAAATTTATAAAATTTTGAAGAAAAAAATCCTGTTAAGAGCAGCTTAACTCTAGCTGTTCTCTAAGGTATTGTAAAGACACCATATGAAAATCTGCTTCCAATATACACTGAGTCAAACAAAGCATGAATCAAGCTATATTCTTACTGTTGACGTGATGTAATCATCAAATGCTTCCTTGTACTTTTCATATAGCTGCTGAGAATAATCATGAGGAGGTTTCTGCGTACACATATTGTAAATGGTTCTGTATTCCAGATAAGGAGAAAATCATGAAGTTTTAAAAAGCAATCTTCTCTAGTGGAACTTAAACCCAAAAATAAAATAAAATAGAACCAAATCGAATGAAATAGCATAAGTAAATTTTCAGAACCTCAATTAAGCAAGCACAACACATTAATACACCATTATAAGTGGAAGTTTCCAATAAAGGATACGTATACAGAGATATATAATCTTCAGCACTGAAATGCATCTCTGCGTTCCCTTCCAAAATTATCTTCAATTTCTGAATACCATTCTGCATGAACTCCCAACCATGCTCCAGTTGTATTGGAGGCATCTGACTCATTGTCATCCTTTATAAATTCCCTAAACTACAATCTGCAACTAAATAGAATCACATCCATGATTATACAGCAAACTGCCATAGCAAAACAGAACAGAAAAAAGAAAAACAGCCACAACTACTTCTAAGATCACAAATACAATATAATAACCACTTTCAGAAGTTTAAGTCCATATAATCCAAGTCACTACGCAAAACCACATCAAATAAACTCGCATTCCCGCTCTATCACATAATCATACGTCAAAAAACCCTAGGCTAATCAAGTCAAGTGCACATAAGGCCCAAAACAAAATTTTGTGGGCCATGAAATTCTAACTACAGAGTGTCAAGTGTCAACCCGCAAAAATGTATCACCACGAGATGCCCAAAATCAAATTATACCGAAATAAAACCAACGCCAAATTTCACCAACAGCTCATAATACATATTTGTACAATAGCCACCATGAAGTTTAATACTGCGGAGTACATATACTTGCAACGTGAAAATTTTTAAAACCCTACCCGGAGTATTCATCAATTTCAGTCCTCAAAAATTTCCACCAAAAACATAGACAAATAAATGGACTTTGGTTTTCAAGTCCATGACAAAACAGAATCACTAGCAATGCCATTAATATTGGAATTCTCATTCAATTTTTTCATCGCCTATTTCCTTCATCTCCATTTTCCGTACAAATATTTACTGCACATACAAAGCATACGTACAAATATTTGTATTACGTATACTGCTATGTGATCGGCGAGTTATCGTTCTCACCTCAGATGATCAGGAAACAGGAAACAGGACACAGATACTTGCAGCGTTAGTGGAAACCCTAGAAACTCTCCTACGGGTTTCCAAAAGCAAGACGATGAAGTCAAGGGGCAATGCGATGCGAGAAAGCGATTTGCGGTGATCGAAGTCAACAAATTCCTGGCTAATTCGCTCCCAAAGTGGAGTGACAACGAAACCCTAGGCTCCGGGAATCAATGCTAGAACTTCACCAGAATTCATCCGCCTTGTAGTTGTATTAACGTTCGTCTTCTTCTTATACAGCGAGAAGAATTGTTATGTACTACAACTACGACTGCTATGGGCAGAAAGAAAAGGCAGAGGCGGTTCTCGTTCACCCGGGTAGGATTTAGATACCCACTAGCAGATTTCAGCTGGTTGGTATTTTAATATTAATATTAAATTACACACTTCCCCTCCCCTTTTTCGATGCATTCTTTATTTCTATTCTCAAAATTTCTTCCTTGTGCTCCACGTTGAATAAAATAATTTTAAACAGTAATTTTGGTATTCTTTGGGAAGAGTTGCCACAAAAAAAAAAATTGTATGGTTAACTTTTGATTAAGTTGTAATTTCATCAAATAAATACTTTTGTCATAATAATATTTAATTGTGCGATGGTTTAGTATAGCGTCTAAGATTATAAAAGGTTAATATTTGTGCGGAGCGGTTTCAAGGGATAATTTTAGAAACCTCGCTAAGGTTTTTCACTTGCCTCCTTCTAAGTTTTGAAAATTACACTAACTTTTTTTGAAATTTATTATTTTGTAACGTCTACGTCCAGCCAACGATTAAAAAGTAATATTATGAGAGAGAAAATAATATGATTCCACCATTATCATTCATCTCTTAAATTGTTTAATTAATCTAATACCGGTTCAAATATTTTAAAAAATACTAAAATTTGCTATTTATCATCAAGGATTAAATCACATATAGCATCAAAAATAGTATATCACTCTATATATTTCACTTAATGTAAAATCTAAATTACTCTTTCAGTTGCAAATCCATTGTCAAACATGGTTAACAACAATTAATCAAAAAAATCTGTAACCAAAATATTACAAAAAAATGAACTTTAATACTACAAAAATTTCAACAACTAATCTAATGTGCTAACAAGAATATTGGTGATATTAAAATTTGTTCTCTGTGATTTTTTGGTTTCACGTTTTTAAATTACTTATTATTGATCATATTTGACAATTGATTTGTAATTAAAAAGAGTAATTTAGATTTTGTATTAAGTAAAATATATAGAATGATATATTATTTGTGATACCACATATAATTTAATCTCTAGTAATAAACAGCAAATTTTAGTTTTTTCTTTAACGTTTGGGCTAGTATTAAATTAATTAAACAATTTAGTAGATGATAGACAATGGTGCAATCATGCTATTTTCTCCCTCCTAGTATCACTTTTTAATTATTGATTGGATCTAAATGTTACAAGATAATTAACCTCAAAGGAGGTTAGTATGACTTTAAAAATTTGAAGGGAGACCAATGAAATAGTCAAATACCTCAAGGGAAGTTTTTGAAATTATCCACAGTTTCAATGTTCACTATAAGTGATAAGCGTTGTGATTACTATAGAATGCGTGCACTTACAATATGATTATTTTATTTATAACATACTTTGTGTGTTTCTTTCTTACTAATTGGGCAATTAAGTATTAGTTTTCATATTTAAATTTTCACTTTTCAATTACTAGGGATTACTCAAATTTCTTTCATATAAGTGTGTTTGGATTGTAAATTATTTGAGATAATTTTGTGAAAAAATACTGTAGCACTTTTTTGATATGATGTATGTGAAATAAAAAGATGATTGGAAAATGTATTAATGATGCAAGCAAGCCAGTGTGTGTAAATAAGGTGTAAGTAACGTGTAATAATTTACAATCCAAACACAAATCCCTCCACGTGCATTTTTTTAAAAAAATCTGGTTAAATATTTATTGGTAGATATCATTTAACATTCTTAAAATTTTGATGATTTAACAGGTATATAAATTTTATATACCACACTTTATAAGAAAGATCGCAGATTTTTTTCCCCAAAGTGGATAGTCTATTTATGGTCACGTAATAAAGTAGATAGTCTTTTTATGACATACTTCATTTCCTCCATGTCATAATTTAAGCATGCACAGGAATATATCTCAAGGTCTCTTGTATTCATAAGAGGGCTTTTCTTACATACATTTCAAATGTCATTATTTTTTTCATAAAAAAGATTTGTCATCGGTCTTACCATCAATTTAAATTTCTCCTTAAGTTGTGAAATTTTATGTATTATTACGTAATTATTTTAACCTTCGATGGATATTAACTTAATCAATTTTTCTTTGTCCCAAAAATAAAAATCAAAAGAAAAACTCAATTTAACACGGTTTTAATATGGTTGGAATGTTTAAGAAAGAGACCCGTTAACTTTCATGGAACAGCCATTTAACTAGAGATGCAAGCTGAGAAAATAAGAAAAACACCAAACATTAGATGAAAAACACCATTAGTAGAAGAAATAGGTGGTAGGTTTATTTATTTATTTCGATTAATTGTATTTGAGTTGTGTGCATTTAGAATATTTTTTGAGGATGTTTTTTGAAGTGTGTTATCGTAGATTCCAAATATAAAAATTAATTGTCTAAAAAACTATTAATCCAAACTAAGAAGTAGTTATCATTGAAACACACAGCAAAGAATCATATTCAAGGTCCTTGGAGTTAATTGAAAATTTTTATATAGATGGATAAATAATTTTGAACAGCCTTCCATAAGTTCGATAGATATATTAGTTCAAGGTCTACATTCAATATACACACACATATATACATGTGTGTATGTATATAATACAGAATTTATATATAACTCGTGATAATAGAACATATATCAAGGGCATGTAATAAGTTGAAATGTATTTCAATTATCTTAGTTTATGTTGTTTTATATCCTATTTACTCCTAACTATAATGGGAGGGAGAAAATATATGTGTCATGCAACACTTGACTTAACAAAATTACCCCTAATATCCGCAAATGCAATGACTATAAATTAGAGTAAATTTATAACTTCAACATACTAGTTTTTTTGTCAAGTAATGTTAGCATTAAAAAAGTTTATTATTTATTTTTTGCTTTTTCTAATTATAGAAATAATTCGTCAGACATATTTTTTATGTTTTTTTTTTAACAAAGGAGGAGTGGAATTTAGAAAATAGGAGAAATGACAGGAAATGTACTTACAGTGTTCATTACTAGTTTGTAATTTTATTGGGATAAATTTCTTATATGCACATATGTTGGCGTGCATTGAGCCTTACTATTATTTTGCGTAAAAATTGAAATTGAATATAATGGTAAAACCTGCCCACTCTAGTAGATATAAAAAAAAAAGAAGATACCAAGTAAAAACTCAGTCCAATATAACGATATGTTAATAATATATATAATTAAATCTATATAAATTATAGATGGAAATTTTATGATGTTCAAGTCCCAATACTTGCAACTCCTTATTTTTTTTATTAGGATTTTGAAAATTTTTTAATTATCAGATATTCTGTACTACATTTTAATTTAAAATATAAGAAGTAACTTCACTAATATAGAAATTTGGTTTGAAAATTATTCATGGGAGGGTAAATAAACATGAAACATCCTAACAAATATTTTATCCTTCAACTCAATAACCCTAACTAAAAGGACAAATTACACAAAAAATTTTAAAAAAATTAATTGATCATGGATTTAAAAATCAATAATCGTACTATTCCTTAACCTAAAAACAAAGTCTTACTAGCCCTTCCAAAGTAAGTTTTCTAGAAATCTTTTATTTTTGATAAAAACAATCATGAAAACAACACAAATCCTACCAAAAAATACACAAAAAAAAAATACAGTTTAAGAGAAAGTTGTAAAACATTTGGCCATAAACTATATTTACTCAATTTGTATATATTTGATCTAAATTCAACCCAACAACTGAGAATAACCTTGGGCATTATTAATTATTTTGTGCATTTTTATTATTATTATTTTTAGTTATTGGGGATATTATAAGATATTACTATTAGTTTTTTATTTGCAGTTTCAGATGCAACACTTGCAACCATTGTGGTCAATTCTTGGTTTTATATGTTATCATATTATGGGACGTACAGATAATATATCCTAAAAATGTTAAACTAAATTGTAGGTTTTGAGGTTTTTTTTTTTTTTTTGGTAATTTGCTTCAAATTTTATCTTCTAAATTAGAGGAGCAATATGGAATCAACCACAAAAGTTTTCAGAAGAAAAGTTGGCACCATTCAATCGACATTTATATTACAAAATACTAAACCTAGTTTTTTTATTTTGAAGATGCTCGGGCTGCAAACGAACAGAGCCGCTCGAGTCGAGCTCGAACTCGAACTCAAGATATTAAGCTCGTTGCTCGCGAGCTCGAGTATATATATATATATATATATATATATATTTTAAGTATATATATATATATTTTTTATTTTAAGTATATATATATTTTTTATTTTTTATTTTAATAGTAAAATTACATATATATCATTAATATTTTATTATTTATTAAGAAAAAATATTATTTTATTTATTTTTTAAAAAATAAAAATAATTATTTTTTATTTTTTCGAACTCGAGCTTGAAATTGTCGGCTCGTCGAATTCGAGTTCACTAAAATTATGTCAAGACTCGATTCGATTAGGCCAAAACTCGAATCTGCTCTGCTCGTTTGCAGCCCTAGAAGATGCAATACATTTTGAAAGTGTAAAACTAAATTAGAAGTTAAATTTTTTCTTTTGCTTCAAATTTAATTCTTCAATTTGGAAGTTGAAATATAAATTGCACAGCTTAGGACGCTGGTAATAGTAACAAGATAGACCAACTGGACAAATAAAAAAAAAACCCAAAATTATATTTACCATATTCACAGTTATATATTCAAATTATATATTTTTAGATTTCAAAGCCACAGTCACAGTTAGCTTGCATTTTTTATTTGAAAAATGCACTTTTGTTTTTTAATTAATAAACAAATTTAGGCAAAGGATATCGTCCCGCTTTATTTCCGAGTCACGTATAACCAATTATTACCGCTTTTTGTTCGGGTTTTACAAACCCTAGCCCAACCAGAAAGCAGAGCCCCACCTGAATCTATGAAACAAGTACTTTGAATTGGTTCGGCTTAGCCCTAGCGTTTTTTTATCTTTGGGGTTTTATTTTTTTTCTTTTCTACTCGGATTTTTTAAGGCATGAATTATTTTGATCTGTTGCGCTAAGCACTGAAAATTCCTGGAGGTAGTAATGGAGCTCCAGCTTGCTAACGAAAATCAATTAGAGCTGGTGGTTTCCAACTCACCGACGTCGCTTCAGGACTTGTTGGATTCGCAGACGGACCTGTTCCGCGGCCAGATCGATGAACTGGAGAACATCGTCCTGACCCAATGCCAGCTCACTGGCGTCAACCCCCTTTCTCAGGAAATGGTTGGTTATATTTCTACAATTGCGATCTTTTCCCTGCAGTTACCTCATAGTTTGATTGAAACAAACGTTAAGTAAGGCTTTCATTAGCTAATTATTGTGTACTTCAGCTGAGTGTGCTGTTTAATTAATTAATTTTTTGTTTTCGTCATCAGCTGATTTTGTTTAAGGAAGCATTGATTGCATTTATTGTTCTAATAGTTATGTATACCATCACCCTACTCGAGATAATAAGTAAATAAATCCGCGAGTGTGATTATTATCAGAAGTATTATTTATTTGTTTTTTTATTTTGAATTGGACTACTGGAGAATTATGCAAGAACATAACGATGATATCAAACTTATTCCCGTTGGAGGGGAAATGCTTGGTTACACCATGTGAGCTACGTAATCAACTAAATTGACATTGAGAATCAGTTCATCTTGGACTCTAGACAGTCTGTTCATCTTAGACTCGCACCATTTGCAACTCTAGGTCATGTGCCTGCTACCAACGACTATACTCTTTACCTGGATTTATTTACCTTTTCTTTTATAGCCTGTATCATATACAGTTTTATCTTGCAGTATAACGGCTCATTGGGTGTGGGTATTGTTAGTTGATGCTGATATGACCTGATTTTTATACCACTGTTCTTTTTGATTTTTGTTTTCAACGAAGCTGCCGGTTCATATTTACTCACAGACTAATGGAATTTAAGTGAAATATACATAGAGTATTTTACCTTTTCATCTGACCATAAAGTTTTGCCATCCTTTTATGATTAATAAGCTTATTGTTGTAAAAGTGTATGTTCAAATGCTGGAACTTTTCTCCATTACTTTTGAGCATTTTAATTTTCAGAAATTGAAACTTCTGTCTTGAGGTTTCATTTCATTAGCGCTGTTGTTTGGCCTGCTTGCTCATGTACACTGTCATGATTATGCAGGCAGCAGGAGCTTTATCAATTAAAATCGGTGAGTCTTTATCTGCTTTTTGTTAATTTTCTTATGCAATATACATAGATTGATCCTTCCTAGCAAGATGTGTTGTTTACATCTAGAGAAATTGTGATCATCATGCCTGTTAACGTTCTCAGATTGAAGTTCTTGAACTTGTTAACTAGTTAACACAGTCAGCCACTAAAACCTTCTTCTGCCACCCACTTTTATTGGTAGTAACATCAGCAGTTCTTCAGGTCATGTGTAAAAGTTCTAAGCTGTAACTTAGGTCTTTCTTCAACGTACTTACCTCTTGAAGCCATTTTTGCCAGGAAAACGGCCAAGAGATCTGCTCAATCCTAAGGCCATTAAGTATATGCAGTCCATCTTCTCTGTGAAAGATGCAATTACCAAGAAGGAAACTCGAGAGATTAGTGCCCTCTTTGGCGTTACAGCCACACAGGTTTTATTTCTTACTTTCTTTTTTGGTCCCAAGATTTGGGGTTTGGAGAGGAAACTTTTTTTGGCTTGCTTGTCTCCATCATCACTTGACTCTCGGAGTATGTGTGGACTTGGATCTTTACTAATGTTAGAGTAAAGTGATTATATTTTTGATGACCATAAGATACATACTGATTATAACATCATTTGCTTTACTCTTTAATTGTATGATTCCATCCTAGCATCATCAATCAAATTGAAGGAGGTCCTCAGTTTTTGCTTCTTTTCCGATTGTGCGGTTCTTGTCAGGGTAAATAGGAAATGAATTTTGGCACATTAGTTTCTATTTCTGTTGAGGATAAACATTTTATAGATGCAGAGTTACATATTTAATGTTCCCACCGCTTCTTTTTGCCCATCCCCTGCGTGTAACAGTGACATTTTTCTTTCTGGTTCTTTGGTGAGGGGGGATAGATGGTTTTGGTTTATCGTGCTATCATGCTATTAATGGGGTATTTATCTCCTTTCACTTGTCTCATCTGTATGTTTGTAGGTTCGGGAGTTTTTTACTGTTCAACGAGCAAGAGTTAGGAAATTTGTTAGGTTATCCATAGAGAAGTCAAACAGATCTAGTTCTTGTAAAGAAGTGCTTGATGGGATTCCACAGGGCTGTGATCCTAATGAACCTCTTACTCCAGTTCCTTTGGATAGTGTGGGCCCAACCAGCACAGAGGAAGGACCTACTTCCTTGACCCAAAATGAGGTCCTTCCATCAGCAGATCAGTCAGATAAATATTTTCTTGACAACATATTTAGCTTGATGAGGAAAGAAGAATCCTTCTCTGGGCAGGTCAAGTTGATGGAGTGGATTTTGCAAATACAGAACTCGTCAGTACTCTATTGGTACTTGCAGCTTGACTTAATGACTCTGTCGATACACTAAGCAAAACAAGCATGTGGCCTTGCAGTATTTACAAAGTCAATTATCTTTGCTCATTGGACATTATCTTTAGGTTTTTAAACAATGGTGGTGTAATGATTTTAGCAACCTGGTTGACTCAAGCTGCACTGGAAGAACAAACAAGCGTTCTTCGCGTCATACTTAAGGTACAAGTTTTACATATAATAAATGATTTTTTTTGGCTTTGTACTTGAAAAGTTGCTGTGGGTTTTAAAGGTTAGTTGGTCATGTTCAGGTCTTGTGTCATCTGCCGCTGCAGAAAGCTCTCCCTGTGCATATGTCAGCCATACTACAGAGTGTAAATAGTCTGCGGTTCTATAGGATATCAGGTGTGATGTTATTGCAAATGATTTCTTGGTATTGCATAAAAGGTTTGTATGCATAAGTTTATATGTAGCATAATTGCTCTGGATTCTGAGCATAGTGGAAAGCTCTTGAGTGGTCTTGATTCATAGCCCCATCTGTGGACCTTGTGGCCACCAAGTACCCGAGTTATCAATTTGACATCGTATGGTGTGACTCTACTGCACATGGCTGATGGTATTAGATGTAACAATGATAACTTGGACCCTTTGTGGTGGCAAGGTCTATAGTTGGGGCCATAGACCAAGTCCGCATAAGGATTTCCATGAATTAGTTCATGTATAGACCTTTTTCCATCAACATTTTGATGAGTAAAAACTGGTACTTTTAGGTTAAAAAAAAAACTCTGACTTTATCTGCAGAGGTTGAACCAAAGGTGTTGCTAGATGTATTTCGTATATGTCATTTTGATTGTTAAAGCATCTTTTAGACACACAGAGGCTAGTAATTGTCTTGTTTAACCTCTGCTCTGAAACAGTCAAAAACTAATACAAATAATGAAGAATTAAGAGTATATATTTGCCTTTTTTATATTTTAATTCTCATTTATCTGATTTGAAGATCAGACGTTTCAAACAGGGCAAGGGTTCTGTTATCCAGATGGAGCAAAGCATTTGCCAGGAGCCAGACCCTTAGAAAAAGTAATGGAACAAAATCTGCTATTGATGCTCAGGATGAGATGTTATTGAAGCAAAGGTAAGGGCATCAGTTTTAAATATCTGCTCTATTTCCTTGTTTCTTTTCCATTTTTTTAAAGTTATTCATCTCATGCAAAGATCCTGTGCAGCATCCATGAAGTTATGGGCAATGAATCGTGGGATTCCAAAATTGATGTCCTTGTAAGTTTCTGCCAAGTTCTATTTCATAATTTTGCTCAGAGCATGTTAATATATGTGATTGGTTTTCATTCCGGCTTTCCAGGAAGATAATTCTACTCTCATGGATGAGAGTCTTGGAAATTTCAGGTATTTGTTTTTTGTTATTGAACTTGCTTGTTTTCTGGTGACACATCTTTTTGTGATTGTTGGTGGAGATATTAAGAGTGTCTTTTGGTTCAGGAAGTTGGAGTCTCAACCAGCGAAGTTGCTTACAGCTTCTGCAGATGACCAAAATAGGAAGCTTATTCGTGGTGCTCTAACATCTCGTATCCTTAAAATTTTGATACCTGATTGTGAATCTTATTTACTATAATTTCCTTTAATGGCTCAAACCAAAAGCAAGGGAATTTGATAATTACTAGAGAAAAATGCTTATTAAGTAGATTTTCTCGACTTTAAAGACTGGAGGATAACTAAGGCAGACAAAACCTCTGCAGTATCAGCTGTTATATGCTGTAATTTTCCTTTTACTTTGCTTGAACAGCCTACTAGCTGAATGAGAACCATGCCAGTCCTTAATTTATTTAATCTTTTGGATTTCTATGTGTTTATAGTATATTTGATGTTTAATTTCCTTATCCAATCACAGAAAATAGAGAGCGCAGAAAAGTACTATTGGTGGAGCAACCTGGGCAGAAATCTGCTGGTAGGACCACTCAGACTGTGAGATCTACAACTGCACCTCAAGGCCGTCCACTTTCTGCAGATGACATACAGAAAGCAAAGATGCGTGCTCAATTCATGCAGAGTAAATATGGGAAAACTAATTCCATTTCTGATGCTAGCCCACAGATGCAGCCGGAAGGTGCAAACAAGAGTGCATTGTCTAACACCAGCATCTTGGTACCACCATCCAAAGCGCACACAGGTACTAAAATCGAGGAAACAAATAAATCTGGTTGTATTCCAGTAGGAGTAGCCAATCCAGAGGACGCTTCTGTTGATAAACAGAATAACTGTCATTCAGAAGAACCTCCATGGAAAAAGTGCAAGAGATTTCAGATCCCTTGGCAGATACCACCAGGTAATTTTGCTTTTTGTTCCCATGCATTAGTCATTTAAAATTTCTTAACAGTACTTGTCTCAAAATAACTAATTATTGTTCATCTTGTAGATTCTCTTCCAATTTAAATGAACTAGAGTTTTCTGACATTCCTTTTTTGCTTGTTTCCCTTTGGCTTCTTGACATAGACTATTGGCTTCGCTTTTCTCCTTGTTTATTTGGAAATTTTCCCTTCCTCTGGTGGGCACTCTTTAGATTCATATGTTGGACTGCAAAGAAAGAAAAGAATAACCCATCTAGCTCAGATTTTCTGTCGTCTCCTTGTTGTGACATCTTTAAAACTAAAAACATATTTAAATTGCTAAATTTGAAGGGTATCAGTCTTTTTTGGTCTAAGATTTCCATTTCTTCAGTTTAGTGCATGGATGACACATTTACTTAAGATGGTATTACAAACCCCTCAACCCAACCCCCCCCAAAAAAAAAAAAAAAAAAACAACTTTCCCTTGAAAGAGGTGGAGAACTTTATCTGTTATGACATGCCAGAGCCTTGTGATGAATTGCCAATTACTGAGCACGAGAACATTGGTTTATTGTTTTAGCATTAGCATTTCTGAAGCTGACTTGGTTGCCATTGGTCTGATGTATCCTTGATGGATATAGTGATGGAAGGGTATCCATATTGCTCCAAATGCACGAAATACAATTTGACACTTGAGTTCTATGAAGTCCTTCTGTGGCAAACTGGTAAAATGTGACGAGGGATTCGTATTGCTCCTGAGAAGCTTATTAAGAGTAGAGAAATGCTAATTAGTTGCGGTGGCCTGGTAAAATATGGCATTAGGGGTATTCTTAGTGCCCCTGAGGGGCTCATTAAGAGTAAATAAACGCTAATCAGTTGAGTTAATGACAGATTTCAAGTAAATGTTGCAGAGGTTTCCAGTAGATGCCTTACAAATGTTTCATATAGGACAGGTGATACTGTTAGCAATATTCATTCTTGGCCTCTCTTGGCTACGCAACGATGTAAATTTATTGTTGTAGTCAGTGAGGCACCCACACCAAAATTTGATTCAAGTAACTTGGGACAAACTTGGAAAGCATTAAATTTGTTTACAGGTGTCAGCTGGAGAATGAATAACCTACGGGTTTATGGTGAACATTGGCCCTTTTCACTTTTCTTTTTCTTCCCTTATTCTTTTCTCCTAGGTTTTTTTAACGGGCTTGGAAAGCACTAAATTTGTTTAAAGGCATCGGCTGGAGATTCAATAACCTATGCACTAGGGGTATATGGAAAACATTGGCCCCTTTCATTTATCTTTCTAAATCCCTATTTCTATTATCGTAAGGGGTTTTTCCCTCTTTTTTTTTTGTTGGGGGGGGTGGTGTGGGCGGCAAAAATTTCTAACTAGGGTGCTAAATAGGCAATCACTTTTTGTTTTCGTGCAGTTGTGTATTCTTTAAAAAATTTTGCTTCTGATTTCACTTGCTCTTTGCACAGTTGGCAGATTGAAGTTTTAAAATATGCTAAGATTGTTGAAGAATGTGGGGGGTTTGTCATTTAATCTAAGTTTCTCGATTTGTGGAAATAAACTGCTGAAGCTGCATATGGAGACCAGAGCTATGTAATCAGATGGCTAAGTGGGCCTCAACATGGGTCTGAACAATTTTTTTTTGTTTAAACAATTACACGGAGGCTCATTGAGCAAGTTGTTCAAAACTAAGATATGGATAATATATTGATTTGGAAATTTGCAGAGATGAACTATGAATGCAGTTCAAGTTGGACATGCAGAATCTTCGTTAGAATGCATTGTTTGAAAACTTCCATGTATCTGCTGTACTTGATTGATACTGGTTCAGTCAAAATATAGGTGATTAAGTCAAAGTAATCATTGAGCTCTTTTATCTTATTGACATTGACATATTGCATAATCAAGTCCAAGGTCCCCCAATTGAGCCTGGCTGATGGTGTGTCCTCATGATATAGGAAGATGGTTCCCTCTTATTCTAGTTTTTTGGGTGGTCCTCTTGTGCATGCAATCCAGCGTTATATGTTTTTTAGAGTGGTGTTATTTTGGAAGGGTTATCTGGGGATTGCTGTTGACTTGTTTAGATTGAATAAGTTGAACATGACTGCATTTAGCATCTGTACCTTATTGGTTAAAGGTAGAATAAAGCAATTTTAATTTGAATGTAATTCAATCATTGATTTTGACTAAAGAATCAAATCACCATCAAGAATTTGAATCTATTTACTGGTGAATAGGTTTTAAGAGAGGTGTACTTTCATTTGAATTGATGTGTTAGTTTTGGTATTCTGATGTCAGCCTGTCCTTTCTTTATCATGATTCCATGTAGATTGAGCGTTTGCTGCCCTCTTTACCTTTTCTGCAGAAATAGGTATCAGTGTTTCCTGGAGAGTTGGTGCTGGGGAGAATAGTAAGGAAGTAGAAGTTCAGAAAAAAAGAATACATCGTGAACGCGAAACTGTTTACAAGACATTCCAGGAGATTCCATCAGATCCCAAGGAACCTTGGGACCAAGAAATAGACTATGATGACTCGTTAACTGCAGAAATTCCAATTGAGCAATTGCCAGATGGTGAATTCGCGGAAGCTTCAGTTTCCCCTCGTGAAAATGAACGAACTGCTGGTACTTCTGGCAACTCGTCCTCCCTGATTGCTGGTGGGAGTATGCCTGAACCAGACCTGGAATTGCTTGCTGCATTGCTTAAAAATCCAGAATTAGTTTTTGCCTTGACTTCTGGTCAAGCTGGTAACTTGTCAAATGAGGAAACTATAAAGCTGCTTGATATGATAAAGGCCAATGAGATGAACTCATTGGCTAATATAACTGCTTCATCAGGAAAAAGCAAACCTGAGGAGAAGGTTGAAGTTTCTCTACCATCCCCTACTCCTTCCAGTGATCCTGTAACGGTGCGTCTTTTAAGACATTTTGTACCACTTTATGGAAAATTTATAGTAAAATTGGTTCCGGTTATTTTTCCTCATCTAAATTACACTTCCATTCTTTCTTCATCCGTCTCACTTGCTGACTGTTGGATGCTCTAGTTGTAACTGTAGCTACCATACTCCCTGAAAGGGGGTTTGCCACACATGCACGCAAATGGGTTCCTCTGTTGCACCGAAAAACGGACTGAGATTACTTCTATAATTGAATGAGCATCGAAATGAGTTAGAAAAAAAAGATGGGCAATTACTAAATATCATAGAGTTACCGTAAAGTAAATTGAATCAAATTGGCAGCGTGATGATGGATTGAGGCGTTGTGGTCTGGATGGAAGCTTCATCACCAGCAATCAGCTGTAGTTTGATGTGCCACTCTTTAAAGAAGAAATAACCAAACATCTTCCATTTGTCTGTGTGCACTAGTAGAAACTGTCTGTCAGTGATCTAAACATTTTCCATTATTAACAGTAAATATTATTCTGGTTTCCGGATGGGTGATTGATGAATTTGCTGTCTCGTGCATTTCTAATATATATATTTTTTTTCTTTTTGCAATTGCAGAGTGCACGGAAGCCAGACTATGCCAAAAATCCCTTCTCCCAGCAAAAAACAACACTGAACAATGAAATACTTGGCATCCCAGGGACCGCAGCCATCCGTTCACAAGAAAGCGTACCAGCTAGTAACGTGGTGCAATCACATAACCTGCCAACCGGAGCCATGGTTGCTGAACCGTCGACAACGTTCCCACAATTGGCACAACATGCAATTCCGCATGCTCTTCTTTCAGAGGAGAAGCTTCGAGCCAGCGGCCTGGTACAGCCTCAGGTCTTACCTGCTACAGTTTTGGCACCCCAACAGGCAGCAACTGTCCAACAATTAGCCCAACAAATGGCACCTCAAGTGCTTGGGTCGCATGAACAGCGGTTGCTTCCTCTGACTTCCTCTTTGCACCATAATATCCCCGCATACGCCTCAAATGCGCAACTGAAGTCCTCCTCCGAACTGTTGCTAAACATGAACAATACCTCTCTCTCTAGATCACCTCCACTAACAAATTCTATGAATGGAGTAGCACCTGCCATGGTGGTTAATCCTTCGTCAATGTCCCTGGTAGGTAGCCCGCTGCGCCCGCAAACCCAAATGCAGCCTTCTTATGCACCAGAGGCTCCGCTGGCTCATTCCTGGAGGCCGAGGCCGGGTTTGGATCCTATTTCTCGTCAGAATAATGTAACCCCAGACGAATATGAAGCATTTGTCGGAGCATCAGCTAGGGCTCCAGTTGCCCGGAGTTCTTGGGAGAAAAATGACTTGATGGTTGGGCCGGACTTTGAATCATGGAGCCCGGAGAATAGTCCTACTAGATCCCATGGCTACGTGCCTGGATGGAACGTCCAGGAACCTATGGTGAACCCTGGGCAAAGCTATAGACCAGAAAGGCCAATATATAGGCATGCCGGGTATCCTCCTAGTTCTGGATACCACGATCCGGGTATAAGTGGGACCAAGAGATGGCGCGACAGAAGAAGATAGCCCAGGGCTTTTGTTCGGGCTTCGGAGGAGTGGGCTAAGTTTTCTGCTGATTGATTATGTTATTCAGGGACTGTACATTGAAGCGATGGAGATGGAGATGGTGCTGGGTGTAGGATGTCTGAACGTTGAAGCACCCTTTTTTGGGACCCGTTTGGTTTCACAGGTGTAGTAAAGATATATTGATTACGTAAATGATTCAACCGATATCTTCTTCCTTGTTTCTAGTCTAGTGGTTAAAATAAGTAGGAAGAAAATACCAAGACGGTTCAACCCTATCCTTGCGTCCGACCCATGGCGAAGTAAAATGAACTTTTGATGTTTTTGAAATAAGGATGCACGGACACCAAAGTTATTAATAAAAGAGGAAAAGATGCGAGTAAAACAAGCTCACCAAAGGCCATGCGGAAAAATGTCTCTTCTTCCCCGGGGATTGTTTCTGGCGAAAGGGGGGGAGGGGATTAGGTTTATTTGCAAAAACATGCTTACTTTCTGCAATGTAAGACAATGTAATGGAACAAAAAAGGGGGGGAGCGGGGGGCGAGGGTGGAATTTTTTTTTTGTATTTTTGTATTTTTTCACGATTAGACGAGTAACAAGGAATAGTGAGTGAAAGTTTTACAGAACTTCTTGCGGGGAGGAAGAGTATGGGCTGGATGATGGGCGTTGACTATCGGGCAGGACGACAGCCGTCCAACTTTTGTACCATCAATTTACTAAAGTACCCTAAAGTCGGTTATTGCTATGTGGTTTGATAGGTCGTTTCTTACGCCTCACCGTGTCCCTAGCCGCACCCGATCACTCCCACGTTAAGACAGAAAATTACTACCTGTACAGTAAGTAGTACGCGACTATTTTGCGTTCTCCCCCCCCCCCCTCCGGCGGATTTTCCACTACTGGCTACTGCGTCGGCACGCCGTTAACGCTACTACGACCATCATCTTCCCCAAATCCTCGGAAATCAAAGATGCTATAGAATGAAAATGGAGAATCCCTTCTGTTGGTTGGTTGGTTTCCGACTATGATAGAGTGTGTTACATCATATATTTATATACTATTTCGGTTTTGATGAGCAATTAAAAAAAAAGGAAAAGAAAAAAAAATGAGAATAAGATTATTGAAAAATCTGGCTAGTACCATCATCATCCACAAGAAAACCCTGTGGTTGCTAGGTATAGGTGGTCGTGGTCGTACTACCAACTTCAATCCGGTCATTGGAGCTCTCACACTCAGCAGTTCCCCTCACCAAAATGACCATTCCCTGGCCTACATTGAAAACCCTAACTTTAAGATTTCTAAGAGGTGGCACATTGGCCACTCCGACCACCACCGCGATCATGAAGACGACCTCCTCTCCGGCAAGGAAGGCGAGAGGATTTTCCGCCTGGGACTCGCCTCCGATGTCGGCTTGGCTGCTGGTAAAGCCTTGACGGGTTACCTCTCCGGTAGCACCGCCATCATTGCCGATGCCGCTCACTCTGTCTCCGACGTGGTAATCTTTTTCTTTTATGTCTCTAATAAGGACGGTGGTTGTGGTCGTCGCTTTTTTGTGCAATGTTAGAGCCAACAATAAATGTTACATGTTTTTTTTTTTAAAATGTTTTTTAGGTTCTCAGTGGAGTGGCATTGTTTTCTTTTAAAGCTGCAAGGGTCCCCAAGGATAAAGAACACCCATATGGTTACTTTTGATCTGTATCTACAGCCTACTCCATTTTTATCACATACATATGCACTTTACATTTTTTTTTCCTTTTTGAGACGTGAAATTACCCGTCATCTTTGAGAATAATAAGCTGAGAATGTTAAAAGAAGCCAGCCTGCTAGTTATCTTCAGGGAATTATATGGAAGCAGATACGGTTTACTTGTTGTTATTGCGTGTTGTAAATACTTGAAAGGGAGATGTAGGTTCTTATCAAATGCTCTTTGAAGAGTGAAATCTGTAAGTAAGAGTGGAACCTAAGCTTGCAAATTTGGTGCCAATGGAGTTTATGGTTTACTTCGGATGATGTCCTGTTTGACAGATGATATACGCCAAACTCTTAAATTCCAGTAACTGTTGTGTAGGAGCTTCTTGGTTAGACATTGGGATTTATCTTACTCTTCCATCTTTTAGGTCATGGTAAATTTGAGACTCTTGGAGCCCTTGGAATTTCAGCTGCGCTTTTGGCTACTGCTGGAGGAATTGCATGGCATGCTGTGGATGTTTTGCTGGTATTGTTCTTGTTCTGTAACTAATTCTTCATGAGCTTCTAAATGAAAGTTTTGCTTGGTGCTGAAATGAAATTCAAGAAAAAAATCGGGAATTGGGTTAGTTTTGCAGCAACCCATTGAGTTTAATTATATCATAGTGATATTGGCTATTTTTAGATCTCTTCTCTAAATTTTCATATGTGATATGTAGGGGTTTTGGTGTGCAGCTCCTGAGGTTATTAATCAGTCATTGGCTCACGAACACATGCATGGACATGGTCAGGGTGGACATCACCATGGAATTGATATGGCTCACCCTGTCCTAGCTTTGAACATGACCATAGTGTCTATAGCTGTTAAAGAAGGGTATGGTGGTCATCCAAGTTGTAAATACTGCTCATCAGATCTTGCTTATCTATATTTATCCTCAGAGATCAAGCAATTCCCATTTTTCTTGTTAGTCATGAATCTATCTCAACATTACATTGCAGATTTCATTTGCATCCCTAGTGCTTTATTCTGATGAATAACTAGTTGGGGCCAAAAATGAACTCCAGTATTGTTAGGAAGAAGCACTCTATCTTCAAACTCCTTGACTGTTAATTGATTCTTCACATGGCAACTTGAATTCTTCTCTTTGATCGATTGATTCTTTCGTCAGATGGCAACTTAATATTTTCCTTCTTGGAACAATTGTGTCTGGTTATGACAATAAATAAAGGTATGCTTACTCTTCATTTTTCTGATCAATGTTTTATATGAATGTTTCTGTATTGAAGGTTATACTGTATTACCAAGAGGGCTGGGGAAAGGGCTAACAGCAGGCTAATGAAAGCCAATGCTTGGCATCATCGTGCAGATGCTGTTTCATCAGTAGTTGCTCTTATAGGGGTTGGTAATATCCATTCCCCTCTGTTTCTGTTTGTTTTCTTCTCAATCGTTTTCCTTTTCCCTTCAACTCCTCTTCTCAACCATCTAACATGTTTGCATGATCTGTTTTATGACTATGGATTACCTTTTGAGATCAGGAGGGTCCATACTTGGAGTGAGGTTCCTTGATCCTTTGGCAGGACTAGTTGTCTCTGGCATGATCCTAAAAACTGGACTTGAAACTGGTTATGAAAGGTGACCTTGCATATTTAATCTTTTGGTCAAATGATTGATGCTACTAATGGCAACAGTGTGAGATTGCATTGCTATAGGTTGCAAATCTGATGCTTCATTGTTGAAAAACACAATCTGAATATCTGTACCTTTTCATTTTACCCAACTGAGTTGCGAATCATTGAAAGCTTGATTTTCGAAACTACTATGTGGTTTCTCCTAGAAAGCCATTAAAATTGTGTTTCAAAGCCATTAAGACTTTTTTCCTCTCAAAGATGGAATGTGTTGATATGTAGATCTTTAGTGTGGACAAAGGCCCAAATGCCTATACAAAGTGTGCATTGAAGCGCTAAGGAACTCTAAAGATCCATTCCTTATCCTGATATATGCTCATAGCATATGAGCTGAGCTTGGAACATACATCCATACTATTTGTATTAACTAAACAAAAAGGGTGTATTAACTAAACAAAAAAAGCACATTGGAAACAAATTTGCTAAATCATCAACATCCTCCAAAAGTATTGCCAATCTGATATCTTGAGACCTTCCTGCCCTGATTTGGGTGGGAAGCTGTTTGTTGCTTGTTAAAAAATCTGTATTTGTTAAAAAATCAACATCCTCCAAAAATCTGTATATGTCTCCATTATCATTTTGAAGCTATAATCAGTGCTAGTCTGACTGCTGCATCATCCTGCATCTTCAAATACCCATGCTCTGTTACAAGATAATTTGTTGTTTGAGTAACTGATTTCTGAAACCCATCCAGCAAAAGAAATCCTTGTCAAAAAATAGTTTTTCGATATACTTCTCGTTATAAGATATTGTAGGTGATGAGGTTTTGAACTTTTGAAGGCTAAATTCTATTGACTTATTTGGATTACTCCACCTTAACACATTGTATTTCTTACTGTTGTAAATCTGTTGTGCTCCTGAATTTTCTTTCAGTGTCTTGGAACTGGTAGATGCTGCTATACCATCACAACTAATGGAACCTTATAGAAATGCAATTCTGCAGGTTGAAGGAGTTAAGGTATGTCAATCAGAATAACCATGTAGAATGACATAAGTCTAATATGGTTGATTTAGATGTGCTATTACGTTTATTTACTCCTGTTACTCGTGCAGCTTGTGGGGATTCCAATGTTTCTGTTATTTTGAGTGTACCCGGTTATCTTGTAGGTTTTATTGGTTTTGTTATTTGGTGGAAAGATTATGTTGATTGTGTGAGCAAATCTAAAAGTAATAATTGCTCATGCAGAGCTGGTGTAAACAAACTTTGCTTTTCTGTTGCATGTATTTTCTGGTTAAAAGCCGTTTTTGCAGGTTGTGCATTATTTGTTCTTCAAACACAACCTCTGCTTTTTTGTTTCTCGCAGCACCACCTCTTTGTCAGAAGACCACATTTTCCTGACAGAAGGTTGGTCCAAGGAACAAAAGACTGATTTTGTCTCTGCATGTCTTGGCATGATTGTGCATATGCTTCAGTTTTGCAACGTGTGTTTAATCCTTTTGTCTTACTGGAATTTGGTTAAGTTTTTAAACATGTCTAGTAGTATTCTACCTTCATTTTGCTCTAAAAAGTTTAGTTGAGAATTTTATGGGGAGTATTATGTGATCTTTCTGCTCCTTTTTGTACTCTGGTGCCAAATTGGTCCTAGTTTTAAATCCAATCATTTACCTCTCTTGTTGCATTTGCCATTTATTTTGGGATGAAACTACTTGATCAGCGGAAAGGAAGTGCATTAGCATTTTAACTATCTGAAAACGACTAGAATAGAAAGATGCTTTCTTGGTTTCTATTCCTGAAATCAGATTCAACCCTTGCTGCCTCATAGATGCTGTTTTACAATTTGATTCAGTATTGCTTTTAGTATTATCAATACTCAATTCAGTTTTTGATATGGATGCATAATTTTTTTGCACTGAAATCCGTAGGGATGCAACCATTTGAGAGGACGGAGGGCTGGTTCTTTTCTCTATCTTGATGTAAACGTGGAGGTACACTTCATATGATGTTCAATATATTAGATATATTTAAAGCTGTTCTGTTATGATCTGGTCATATTGTTCTCCACTTTTATCTAGACTAGATGTACATCTGACAAGTATTGTCTTTCAGGTTGATCCTTTTTCTAGTGTTAGTGCTGCACATGATGTTGGTGAAAATGTTCGTCGGAAAATACAGCAGTCCCATCCTGAAATAGCTGAAGTCTTCATCCATATAGGTGAACCACTTTTAAGTCTATCCGCCAAAAAGATTAAAAGGGAACAAAATAAGTGCAATTGACTCTGATTATGGAATTGGAAGGTTAAAAAGCCCAGCTTTAACATCCTGTGTATCCAAGGATGTGCAAGACACATCTTGAAAACTAATTAAAATGATCAAAAGAGAAAGAATAGAATAATTTTTTACCTAGACACATGAAAACTTATGCTTGGTGCTTTCTATGGATATTATTGACACCTTTCAAAGAATGCTAGGTTTGGAGGCTGATCGTGATGTCTTAGCTGGTCATACTGCATAAATGTGGAAAACAATAGTGATGTTTCGAGTTTGGATGACCCTTTCTTCTGTACAACTCTCTTGGAATTTCTAATCCTTCTTTTAATAAGTGAAACACGTATGTCACACAAAATAAAATAGTGTATTGATTTGTTGTTTTCATACACAATACACCATTTTCTCTTGCTGATTAGCTGCGAGTTTGGGAACAAGCCTCCATGCTACCTCTTTTTAGGTTCATCATGTTGGGGCTTTGGTCTAGAGGGATTCTAACGTGTTTGGTTGCCTCAGATGGGGCAAAGGATGCGTTATTGTCTCGTAGGAACTGCAGCTTTTCATTGCGGACAATTGAATTGTGACTTTTCTTTCAATGGATTAACTACAGTAACCCCCCACACTCCCCCCCCCCCCCAACCCAAAAAAAAAAGAGAGATATCTGTCTATATTTTTCATCATGTTTTAAGGTGTCTGCCTCTCATGTGACTTCTCATTCATATTCATCTTTTTGTCAGAGCCTTCAAGCTCCGGTATTCCACCAGTCCATAGTGCGACAGAGGAAGATGGTAAATCTAATGAAAATCCTAGTGGGTCTTTGGAATGCTCAGATGTTGAAGATATAGTGTCCAATATCTTGTCATCAAAGTTTGCAGAGGTATACATCTTCATTGTTTAATTCATATTACGGGCATGCTCTATGCGTTAAGGTTGTGGCATGTAGCTTGTAATTGTTTACTGCGGAGTAGGAGTAAAGCCATCTATTGCTGATTTAGGAAAATTTTGACTCCAGAAGATAGGCGAAGATAGGATTTCATAAATTGGATTCATGTAGTTGTTGTTCCAGCGTTTCATTATAATCTAGAAAAGGTTGATAAAAATTGCTACATGGCATATACTTGATAAATTGCTTGCATTAGAGGACACAAAAAAGAAGGGTTCAAAACTCTTGCGTGCATCTCAACACATTTTATGGATTTTGGTTTCAGAAACTGACAGTTCAGCGGATAACTCGTCACATGTTGCAAGGGCGGATTTTGCTTCAGATTGAGGTTACTATGCCTCCTGATATGTTAATTAGGTAAAAACCTTTACTAACCTCACTGGCATCATTTGCTTCATTGACTATGATGCACCATATGGTATCAATTGCTTCTTTCCTCTGCCTAGTTACTCTTTTTCGTTGGTAACGGCCGTTTTATGACCAGGGATGCTGTCAAAGTTGCAGAAGAGGCAGAGAAAGTGATCTTCGAGGCTGTACCAAACAATGTCAGCATTTCTATGCAGCTACGACTTGCACATGCAACACCAAACTTGCATTATGAATGGAAAGAAAGCGACAATGGCAGTAGAGTCACATCTCCATAGTTCAATGCAGTTCTTTTCGACAGACATTTGGGGCTATTTTTGGTGCAAAGCCCTAAATGAATCTAAGTTGTCTAAAAGCAGTAGTATTAGAATACACGACACGATTTCTAATCCTAGATGACAGGAAGCATTTGTTTTCAGGTTTGGACCGGATGGTCGGTTGAATCGGTCAGACTAGGACCAGGTAGCCGGTTCAAGTCAGTATAAAAACTCGAAAATTAAAAAAACCGGTAAAACCTGGTCTAACCAGTGAACCGGTGTAGTTGTATTAAACCCGAATTTTCTCTTCTCCTTTTCTTTTTTTTTTTTGCCTATTTTTTTTTTTCTAAACTTTAGGACATAAGTCATTAACGTTCGGTCTTTCATTTGACCGATTAAAACAAACAAACAAGAGGAAAAAAGCTGGAAAAATTGCAAAGCGTGCCAAACGAAATATGTGATGTCTCTTGGGTTCTACTTTGTTGGTAACCCTAGCTCCTCCATCGTGAGTCCACCACCGCCGCTCCTAAAAGGTTGCAGTCGCCTCTCCTCTGGTAATTTTCAGACTTCAAGCTTCCATTGCCGCCACCTCCTTCGGAGTTCAGACTTAAAATTCAAAGTGGAGGCAGCAGGTTGAATCTTTCTCAAAACTTTTATTAATTTGGCCCTTTTTGGTCATGCACTCACAACGTGTTGTAATATAAGACTAAGCTCTCAATTGTGTGATTAATGTATCTCAAAATATGCTGACCTTGCCGAACTACAATTTTCAAGAATCGGTTTGGGCATATCTCTTAATTTATTGCCTGAAGAGGACAAGTTCAACTGATTTTTCTCCTCTGTTCCTGATCTCTGTGATGTACAAATGTTTGAAAACTATACTTGCAAATAAATTACAGTGGAGAATTCGTGATGTGAGATGGATTATTGGATTGATGATGTTGCGTGACCTTTGACTGGATTTCTCATGTGAACATTGATCTGGGCATACTTTTACCATCTTGTGGTGTTGATTGGCATGTTAATTGTACTCTTTCAAGTGTAATTATGAAGTTAAGAAGTTACTTGTGGCCCTTGTTTTGAATTATTTTAGTTGAACTCATGATTCTAAAATCAAAAAGTGTGCGATTGAAAAATTGATTAGAGATTACAACCACACTCTAATTGGAGAAAATATACACACTATTTGGAAAGGCTACCTCCACTCTTGTTACTATTTGGAAAGGTTACCTCCACTCTTGTTAACCATAACCAAATGTTTGAAATTTTTACTTTCAAAAGGCTTAAAATATTTATTAGATTTTTAAAAAAATGTTAATTGTAACCATATGCAGCTTAAGAGAGTTAAATTTAGTTAAAGTTCCAAAGAAGTTCTTTGCCCTAATTTCTTGTTTTAAATATTGGTATGTAATTTGTGACAATATTCTAAAGCAATAAGTAAATTCGCAAGGCTGCAATAAGCAAATTTGGAAAATCAATCCTGTACATTCATTTAGTTTCTAGTTTAACAATTCAGCTAATGTTTGCTTTGATATAATCATTTTGAATTAATTTTTTGATGAATTCGATCTGGATTTGCATTACTAGTTCTTGGTTATATTTTGTATATTTAATTTGCAGGAAAAAATTGACACACGCACACACGCACATATATATATATAACGTCATCTGCTCCAATCAAACCCTCGGTGCCTTGACTACAACACTACTAAATAATAATATGAAAATTTTTAATTTTGAGCCTTGATTTAATATGCCAACATTGCCTTCCTTAAATCAAGCTCTCTTGGATTAGATTCACCACGATCAATAATCTTTGCTCTCTCTTGGACCAGGTTCACCATCATCACGATCAATAATCTCCCTTGATTTTTGCTGCTGTAATATTCCACACACCTGTATAGAGTCACTCAACTTATTTTCCACTTGCAAAAAATAATCCATGCTTTTGGATAGATTGTTTTCGTCACCCAATTTGATGTCAACTTATTGAATTTACTTTATGATTTTCATAATCACAATTCAACTGACAGGATTCTTCTTCGATCTCTGTCGTAACATCTGCAATCAATCAATCTGACAATTCTCGAACCAATCTCATGGTCCAATCCTCACAAACTAGACACTTCATGACCAACCTTATCACTTAACGCAAACCCACCTTATCACTTAAGGTCATCTCTTCTTCTAAACATGGACCCACTCTTCTTTAACATCTAAACTACATTTTGGACTCCTACCAACCCACAGCACACCTAGTCCAACACTTACCAAACTCCTTGGCACCTCGATCCACCATCAAGAAGAGAATTTTTTACCGGTCCAACTCCGAAAAGAATTCACTTGTCCATGAGTAGCCTAATCTCATAACTTGAAACTCTGATACTAATTTGTTAGGGAATAGAGAATCCACCTAAAAGTCCAATATGTAATTCAGAAACTCAACTGCGAGTCAATGTCCAGTCTAAGTCTGAAAACATACCAGGGAAGAATTCTTGTCATTGTTGCGTTCCACTCGCACATATGTTTACCACCTCTAGTAAACTTGGCATTACTTTTGGGGAGGTGGCACTTATTTTGGATGCACGAAATTTGTAGGCTTGCATTACTAGCTCATTTAAGTTTGCTATCGTTTCATTCCTCTTTTTTTCCTTTTAAACTCCACGATGCAGGGTTAGTATTAATCTTTACCTTTTCCTTTTGATAATGATTTGCTAACGCACGGTTTAATTTATAAACCAAGCCCTGCAAGGGCAGAAACCACGCTTCTCCAGAACAAACTTTTAAGCAAAAATTGGATGGCCAACAAGCCCTCCGCTCCCAAGGCTAGGCAGAAGGCCCATTGCAACGACCAATTGTAAGAATCGGTGGGGGAATAACAAATCAACATCCTGGGAAATCTTTTTTTTTTTATTTATTATTAGTAAAAAAAAATCAAGCCGCTCAATAACAATCCTGGAATGTTTCTTTTTTCTGAAGACTAGTGGTGTTAGTTTAGAAAAATGTTGCTTAACCTAAAAATCATAAAACCTTCATCCTTTGTAGAATTCTTAGAACCCGAGAACTTCAGATAAACAGACACAATCGTGCAGGCAATGACAAATAGGCTGAACCATTGATCAGATAATTGTAGCCTGGAAGCATTTTTTTTAATCGACATTGACCATTCCGACTTAGTAATCCTCACCTCAATGGTTCAACAAACAAATTCCTATCAAAACCTCCCTAAATAGTAAAGGGCAAAAAATTACAGCTAACCAATACACACATCGATATGCGTATCATACAGAGAGAGAGAGAGAGATTCAAAGGCTCAGAAGGATCCATTGGTTTGTTTAATCATACGGGAAATTTTTCCCTAAGAAAATAGGTAGTTCTCAACATCATAGCCTTCATTCAGAATTACAAAAAAAAAAGAAAAAAAGAAAAAAGAAAAAGGAATAAGCACAGGCACAGTACGGAGACAGTAATCTACCTTAAAATCGATAAACCAGCGGCGTCCGGATAGAGACCCTGACAAGGGAATGGAAGTTTCAAAGACTGAGGAGCTACCGAATAATACTCCATTTATAAGACGCCTGGCAACTAGGGTTAGGGTTTCTTTTAAGACTTTCACGAAGCTCTGACTATTTTCGTGATTGCAGGGGCTCAGGCCCATGAGTCATGGGTCTTGACAGTCCTATGGCATACCATTCTATTGGTAAACCCGCAAAAGGTAACTCAACTTGGGCTTTGCGGAGGCTTAACATGTGGGGAACTGAAAGTTTGCCCGATTGGGCTTAACCCATCCATTGGACATTTGGACCTCATTGACAGCGGGGGAAATGTTTTGCACAAATCATTTCCTTTCCCTCAAAGTTTATACTTATTATGTACTGTTAATTATTTTAGCTAATTATAGATTCTTAATCTTTCATTTGCTTTTATATCTGAATTATAGATTTTTTTAATAGACAGAAAGAAGTTTATAATCGACCAGAAAAAAAAAAAGAAGAGTTTTTGCTGATTCTCGTTATATTATATACTTATCAAATTTTGCAAAATCTAAACTTAATTCTGGTAAAGTATAATTTTCAATTCAATCTGTTTCACCCGAAATTAGTCTTCAAACCAAGAACATATTATGATGATGCCTCCGACAGGCAACCCAAGTGAACTGAAAATATGGACCTTTGACTTGGCAATGATGACACGCATACCCAATTAATTAGTTCAACAATCAGTAACACAGAAAACCAAGTGGGCCATTAATGCAACGTGGAGTTTAATTATTGGTCACATTTCAGCAGCTTGCCGAACTGGTAAGCATTTAACCCTTCAAGTTTATAGCCTGCAGAAGAATACACAGATTACTGCTTTGTTTGTCTGTGTCAAAACCATGCACGCTTTTGGTTTTTTTCCTCAACTTTCATATGAGTTTTCCCATTTTGCTGTCCTGCTACTTATTTTGTGTGCGTTTAGTCTCCATTTCATTCCTAGGGTACGTACTAAATAGTAGTGCTTTTTTTTTTTTCTCTCTCTTTCTTTATTTTATTTAAAGAGGGTCAACAGCAGTGATTTCCACTCATTTTTCTTGACAATAGTAACTGAGTGCTTATTTAGTTGCAATTGGTATGATTTTAGGAGGGTGGGGAGGGGTTGTGATGGGGAAAGTACACTTCCTTTATAGCCACGGCAGACTAATGATTGGAGAAGTCATTGCAATCAAAATTTCGAAGTGATGGGAAAACAAAAAGGTCGTCTTACTGTTACTGTAGAGAAATTGAATCGTTGAATTAATTTCTAAATGGGCTTTATTTCAAGCATTACAGCTGTGGCGTAGGGACATGCATGCAGGAAACTCACAGTCATACCAGTCATGTCTTCCTCTAGTGAGTAATTTTTTTTTTTTTTTTGGTTGACGTATATGAATTTGAATTTTGCACTGTCAAACTTTTTTGTAATTAGCTATCTAGGTTGACCCTCGTCTTGCACTTTGCACCATATACGTACCTCCTCTTCTGGATCATTGGCATTTCTCAAACATCCCATAATGGCTTTTCAACGTGAGCGGGTTCCCCATGGCCGTGGGATAGTTGCTGGTGAAAAGGGTCCATCACTTGCATCCGATGTTGGCTCATTGCCTCCAACTGGTCCAGCCTCTGTTGCTGCTCATGTACATTTGGAGGCCGGGATACTCCAATCCCCAAGAAATCCACTGTCGTCACATCGTTCCCGTTTCCCCCCCGCATTCTGGTTGGCCCGGCAGCTGGACTCCTGCTCATCGAACCTCTACTCTGCATGAGGCCTGCAGGACTATCGCTATCGTCTCCACCGCCGCGGCGATCCATTCCCTTTATGAATCCCAGGTTTTGATCGCTTCCCAGTAGAATTCCGCTGTACATTCCCAAGTCGTTCATAGCTGAGGTCCCAGCAGCCGCAGCATCTCCAGAGTGATCAAACAACTGATGATGATGATGATGATGATGATTGGTTTCTTGTGATGGGCCCTTGTGCAAGAGGTGCGGGTTAAACCCTCCTGCATTGTGAAGCCCTGCTAACCCTGATTGGTCTGGTTGATGAGTTGTGAAGTTCTCGTACGAAGCGTTATTGCTGTTGTTAATATTATGCTGCTGCATCGAAGAGTATGCTGATGATTTGGGCCCAGCAATTTGATCGGGACCGGCCATGCTGCTGACGAAGCTCTTCTGCATCATGGGAGAATTAATGGTGTTACTGGCGGTTGCCCCCATTTGGGCTGCTTTTTGCAACAATGCGGTTGCCGACATGTGGGGCGATCCGGAAAGTTGGCTTCCGTTTTTGCCTTCTTGAAGGTAGTTGAAGCTTGAAGGCGTATTCGAACTGAGCTGAAGGCCGGAGCATGACGAGGATATGCCCTTTGGACTGCCGAAAAGAGTTCCTGAACTGCTCGAAAACATGCCACCCACCATGTTCGTGGGCTTGAACGGCATGGGCACGAGGTCCTGAGGGAGTGACTTTAGTGGGTTTTTGGGGTCAAAATTGTTGAATTCGGACAGCCCCATGGATGTGTTAGCGTTGGGGTTCATGGGCATTGACGACATGAAGTCGGGCATTTGGCCTTGCATGTTTGGTCCCATGCTGTTCATCAAGCCTTGATTCACCTTGTTGTTCTCTTCTGCCAGCGCATCGCAGAAAGCCCTGTGAGTGATGAAGCTGTCTCTCCTGCACCAAATACGTTTCTAGTGAACATTTGTCCTATCTTAGACCGGCTTTACCTATGTAAATTGTTTCAACACAAAAATTCAACCCAACCCTATGCTAATGTACTGGAATCATATACTAATTAAGACGCAGGCACTTGTATTTTCAAGGGCACGTATTAAAAAAAAATAAGATTGTGAAAATTATCACCTTGAGAAGATGGTTCCACAGTCACATTTGTATTCCCTGGTGCCGCAAGTTTTTTGATGAGCCTTCCAGTCAGATTGCACTGCATATTTCTTTGAGCACTTATCACATTTCCATTTTTTCTCGCCGTGTTTCCGGCTATAATGCTTCTTGATCCCTGTAAGATCCCCTAATGCACGAGCAGGGTTGTGGTGGACGCAGGTTGGCTCGGGACATATATAGACACGCTTCCGCACCTCAGTTGTGGTTCTTTGCTTAAGCTTCCAAGGAAGGTTATGACCTCTTCGATGCAATTGGAGGTTCTGGTCCCTCTGGAATCCCTTGTTGCAAATTTCACATACAAATCTGTTAGTCGCCATGAGCGTCGTTGGTGAGAGAGCAACGACCTCTGCAGTTGGATCTACAGGACAGAAAAAGATCAAAGTCACAAACCAAGGCCAGTCTAATTCTAATGAATGTTCTGGGGGGCCGGAATGCTTGATCTTCAGTGCTAGGAAATGTACATTAATTAACGTTTCAGTAAATCCATCAGTGTCGAAGAGACTACAGAATAGATTCATCAAATCCAAAAAGTGCGCACTGTATTGATGGCCCCTTAGCCATATAAAACAGTTAAATAGCTGAAAGAAAAGAAAGGTGCAATCATGCACAGTGTCAATCAATTATTGTCATCTCCAATCAATTATTTGATCTGATATTTCGAACAATATTGATAAATTTTCTTTCTGCCATTTTCCATTTTTCTTTCTTCGAATGACTAGAATTGATTTCCGTAGAGCACTCTCCAAAGATTTAGAAACTCCAGCGCAATTAGATATTATGCATTGAATTTTGGATTGAATAAACTGATTAAAAAGAAAAATCGATTATCTTTCCTCCATTTTTCACAGATTAAGACGTCCTAAATTTCTCACATCTTCTTTTGTAGTAAGTACATTATGGATCAATATCCCTCCCGATGTATCATACTGGAATATTAAGGCAGGACTGCACTAGTCTTTCAGCTAATTTGTTTACAATCTGAATATTTGCTATGAGAAGAAAATATGTTTTGACTAAGGTTTGAGCTATTTTAAAGAAATTTTGATGCTTGTATGCTCGAGTGCTCAACTGGACTTTTAGCACATGTCTAACTGATTCTTGCTAGATGGCAGTAGCCTCATCGAGCAAGAGACAAAAGCAACAAAACTCAGGTAAAGGGCTGCTGAAATAAATGATCATCACCTGGAGTTCCTGGTAAATTTCTCTTCTTCTTGGCTCCAGGTTGCTGCTGCTGCTGCTGCTGTTGGGAGCTAGAACCATTGGTATTAGTTGCAGCGAAATTGGAGCCATGGGACTGACTCTGCAGCTGTTGTGGCTGCTTATCGGCTTGATGTTCTTCTCCTGAAGAGAAACTTCCCTCATCACCTGAAAGATTTGACATCAGATAAAGGCTGTTAAGGAAGTTATAGTAGTGGTAATAGATAAAGTTTGGTTTGTCTGTCTTTTCTTTGTTTAAAGGCTTGTACTGTTTCTTTCTCTCTGTGCTAACGTTGGCCTTGGTGTAATCTAAACTGGGGCTTGTTTTTTGGTGAACTTAAAATCAGGAATTTGTTCTCAGCGGAGGAAGACAAAAACCAGGTAACTCTCCTCTATTTCTGGTGAAGAGTGAACTCTTGCTGGCATATGAACAACATACAAACTCGGTTTTCTTTGGCTTATACTAATATATATATCTATATATATAGTACTGATAAGAGAAGGGAGAATGACAGGTAAAGGCCCGTAACTTTAATAGTAGGAAAAACAAAATTATAAAAGTCCTAAGGCCTCCAGTCTAGACTTTAGACTCTTGACTTGAAACCCCAACCCAAAAAAAAAAAAAAAAAACCTGCTCCACCTTTATATATATAGAAAAACATGTATAAATAAATGGACAGAAAAGTAACAGAGAGAATTTCAATCCTGGATTTTCCCTATCATTAATTAAATTCACTAGGTGGAGCAGGGTTTTTTTTTTTTTTTTTTTGCTGATGGAATGCGTGTCCGGGTCAATCCTTACGGAGCCCGACTAATTCCACTCCGGTCTGGGAGGAGAGGCCCCATCCCCCCGAACACATTAACCACGGGATTCGAACTCTTGCGGGCACTGGACATCAGCTCCTAAGGGGCTTCAGATCCTCTGTCCCCAAAATAGTCTCTGTCCCCTCTGTCCCTTTGTTGCACACTGTACAGCTGCCACGTGTCTCTAGTCTTTTGTTAATCCAAACTCAAATAAACCGATAATAATCGATTTACAAGTTTTATTAACCCAAATTCAAACAAACCGATAACTCACAACTTTTTTTTATTTTCTTTTTAACAGAAAAGAGTTATTTTCTTTTTTATTTTCTTGATAAAAATAAAAAAGGCTTGCTGAGACAAACCGAGCTGCCCATGAGGGGCATGTTTTTCTATATATACAACTACATTTTTTTCACAATAATCTGTTTGTGTCAATGATTTTATTTCCACACATATAGTATCTCAAAAAAATCCTGTTACATTTTTCTTAAACATATTTTTCAATCATCTTTTTACTTCACATGTATCACATTGTTATAGTATATTTTTCTACAAAAATTCTGAAAAAAAAAAAGCAATACAAACGGGCAGATTGCACAAAATCAAACTCTTTTAGAGTATGTGTAGGTTAAATTTTCTAGTCTTAGAGAGATCGAGCTCGTTGAGAACTTTCAACTTTCAAGCCGTTTAACTGACATACAGTTTTAAGGTAAGCGAAGAACATAAATGGTTGAAAAGGAATGGCGTAGCGTGTAGAGCAGGAATTTTGAAAGTAAATTACGATACCTTTGATGCATCCCTGCTGTCAAATAAATTAAATATCAACATTTGATGTGCACTGACGGGCCAGCAGGACGTTGACATCCCAAATAATGTCAAGCAAGAAAAATGCATATTATCATTATCCACAGACAGGCGCCGGTGTAGTACAGTCGCGTATACTGTATGGTACAGGGAATAAAAATATAGCAGAAGCCAGCAGAGAACGTGGGTTCTTCATGGGTACTCTTAAATTGCTTTCGGGCGTTCTTTCGGTAAACTCTTGTGTTTGTTCTAATTGAGTGCGTGTGTGTGTTATTTTCAGTTGCTGAAAAAAACAGCAGGGGAGAAAATCACCAGCCTTTGACCTGGTCGTCACCACCTAAGCATTAAAGTTTGATAGAGTGGGAGGGAGGCAAGTTGGCATATTAAGTGGTTTTGCTTAAAAAATTTATAGGTGCGTAATGCATTATTCTGATTCGGTGGTGGTTCAGTTCCCTCCAAGTTACCCTTGGACCCCTTCAGATTCGTCCCCTCCCTTTAGCGTAGAATAGAATAGGTTTATTGTTTCCGTTAAACAAAAAAAAGCGGGGGAGATTTTTTTTTTTTTTTTTCAATTTCTTTGCACTTGAGCAGTTTCTTTGCAAGAAATACCACCGTTTCTTACTCTTTTTATTACCCACAATTTGCGTCTTGGTGATACTTGGCAACAACAAAACAATTCATTTTGTGATTTTTTCTTTCCTTGGTCCAAATGTCTGACGTTTAATACTTCTGCTTCTGGAATTCAAGCATTCTCCACCAGGTCCGAGGGGAATTAAATGAGTTGTACTTGGCCTAGCACCATTCATTAATTGGCGTTGTCTGGATGTTTGGGCGTCCATGTTCTTGTATGAGTGGTCGCTAAAAGCAAATGCAAAGGTACCAAACAATCCCATTAATATTTTTAACCCTTAAAACTGAAGTGTCCTAATGCAATCCAAACGATCGAACTCTCCAAACTAATAATTCTTAGTGCAGAATTGTTTCTTTCAATGAATGATACAATACAAAATTGTTTACGGCATGGAAAGCTAGAGCTTCTTTTCAACTCATTACTGAGTTGCTGGTAAGAACAGTCATCCGCGCCCAGCCAAAAATTGATGAGCACATTTTGAGAAAGAAAAACAAGAAGCTTTTGCGGTTCTGAGCATTTCTTAAAAATCAATGGCGCAACTCTGCTATATTTGTTGTCATTGATGAGGCAAAATTTTGGATTATGGCCGCAATTTCAGTCCTACGTTACGTGATAACGGGCAACCGATGGGAGATGATTAATGTTCATTCTTTTTCTTTTCAGTGAGGAGACAAAATTGAACTTTATACTAGGATTGCAAATGAATCGAGACATTTTGAGTTCGAGTTCGAATTTCATAAAATTAACTAGAGGATCGGTTCGACTAGTCTGAAGTTCGACTTGATTCAACTCGTTTGCACTTCTACTTTATACCACGTATTTTGAGAAAACTTTTTCAGATTGACGCGTCCATGATCCTAAAAATTTTTCACTCCGCTTCTGAGGAGCCCAATTTTTATTAATGACACAAACACACACACATGCACACATTCCAGTATTTGTTTCATTTATATATATAGGAATAGATTGGAATCATGATCGGCTATATATCTTCAATGGGCAGAAAGAAAGATCACAAAATTACAAAGAACCAGTCCGGCTAAATCTCAATAAACAACAAGAAGACAGGAGTGGGAATATCAAACCGTATGTATGTTGCCCTCTAAATTTCTAGTCAAAAAGAATTTTTCTTTCTGAAGCCACAGACCAAAATTTAAAGATTTTTAAAGCAGTGAGCAGTCTTTAAGATGCTGCGCCTTCTTTCATCAGTTAGCTAGCTGTGAGAAGAAACAAAAAGCTGCACCTGGGTTTTATCGATGGATTTCGATGTGTTTAATGCAACAAAGTTGATAAACAAAGCCCAGCATCCATCCATGTAATGACAGGCAGACGAGAACACGATGCTCTTTTCAGCCAAAATAACAGAGGATGGGACAAGCAATTGGATGATGAGGACGGACCTCAGCTCTCACTTTTTCTTGATTTTCTGCAGCTCTATTAACAAGTCAGTCCATTTGCTAATAAATAAATAATAATGTGGACGTGACCCATGGCATCCCCTTGGATGACATGAAACCAACAAAAAACGGACGGCCACCCCCACCCCTCGTTTTTTCAACACTTTTGTATCGTGCCTTCGTGAAAATGATATTCGATTTAGGAAAAAAAATTTTAAATACTGATCTAATCCCCTTTCCCTCAAGATATATATGTTTCCAATTAGTAGTATATTATGAATAAAAATAATAATAGATTTTTGTTCAACGACAGGAGCATGCTCTAGGTATCAACTTAGCTGTTTGGATTAGCTGTTTTTTGGGGTATTTTTAAAAAAATTTATTGTAGCAGAGTTTTTAGATTATATTTTGGGATATTTTCAGAAAATATTTTGGGATATTTAAGAGTAGAAGAGTTTCTAGAATATATTTTGAGATATTTTTTAAAATTTTAAAAAAATTTAAACTGATTTTTAGATTATTTTTTAGAGTACTTTTTAAAAATTTTTATTGTATTTGAAAAACACTCCCATCCAAACTACCGGTTTAAACATCCCCTCAATTAGCTTGCGTAAGCCGAGAGACTTCATTGCCACCATGCCACTTTTTGGAGGCCGTTTAGGCTTGTATTAAGTGTGCGTTTGATAAAATTGAAAATTAAAAATATTAAATTATTATATACTAAATCTAATACATTTGAGTCTATATCATATTCAATGATAAGTGAACAGTTTATTACTTAATTTAGAGAGCAAGTTTTTTTCTAAAAAATTCAGTGCCACTTAATTAATTCAAATGTTCAGTTTTTAGTTATCAAACGGTCTGAATATGTTAAGATTTGAATCCATTAACTTTAATTGCTGAATTGGATTATCAAATAGGATTTAAATATGTTATCTAATTAAATGGCCCAAGAAAAAGATTAATCATTTGGGGGCAAAAGAGTCACCCAAAAAAAAATTCCAAGAAACGAAAGTGAAATGTTGGACTGTTAGTTATGTCAGAACGTTGACATAATTAACTGGACCAATCGCACTTTCTTTTTAGTTGTACAACTCTAATATTGCATTTTGATACAAACAAAAATTCTGCCACTTAATTTTAGGAGTTGTTAGAAACTTGTAAAAGACAGTGGGAAATGTTGAGGTACTACGAGCACCTAATAATAATATTAGCCTTTAAACAAGCGAAAAATAAAAATAAAAATTTCTTTAAAAAGTTTTGGCTTTTTGGCCAAGTGAAGGACGAATGCAAGAAAACCGGGGGACGGAGGACAGGTAAGGTGTGACGGGGCGTTCCGCTTTGCAGCTTTGCTATAATTTTGGTCTTCTTCAGACAAGTTGTCGACTGCTTTTTGACTCGAGAAAAAAGTATGGGTTATAGCACAAAAAGTTGACGCGAATTGACGAGAAAAAATAGCTCTTGCATCGAACTTCAAAGCATTAATCATTGTGACTATCATCACCATTCGCCACCGCCCTTGAAGATAGTGGGTACCCCTTACATCGAAGGCAAAAGTTTGTATTCTTGTAAATGTGATCATGATGTAATGCTGATCGCTGAGGAATTTTGTGAGACCAAAGGGTCACAAAATTGGAGGCCGTTTTTATTTTTATTTTTAGGTTATTTTGACAACAGAAGTGATATAAATTGAGGATGACAAAAGGAAATTTTTTTTTAAAAAAAATGAATGACATAGGGGTATCCGGGCTTTCGTCCCGACTAATCCTCCTGCGGTCTGGAAGAGGGCGCTCCAATCCACTTCGAGCATAGTAACCACGGGACTCGAACACTGATCAATATTTTAAAGAAGGACTACATGACCGACAGAACTACCCCCGCGGGGCGACAAAAGGAATTTTCTTGGTAGACTATTAATCTGAATACATCATCATTTTATGGCTATTTTGTTTAATCTTTTACTCAATCAGAGGACTTTAAGAAGGTTTAAAAGAAATGACAGAGAGCATTCTGATAAGGGCTTAGTTGAAGGGCTTGAAGAAGCTCTTTCCTTTCAAAGATAAGGTTGAACTGTGACCGTCTTGTGTGACACCAACTAATTTTTGTCAACTTATTAACAGCAGCAGCTGATGTAACATGCCGAGAGGGAACCCCAAAACATGAGTTTGTGTTAATCTTCTCAACCTTTTCTTTTTTATAAATTTTTTCTAATAAGGGAGGATGCAATTTAAGAAGTGGGGAGGGAAACAGAGAATTAGAATCCATAACTTCTGATTATTAAAGTCTTCACTTTATTCACTAGATCAAGAAGATCTACTCGTGCAACCTTCTCAACTTGAGAAGTACAATCAATAGAAATATTATTGTCTGATCATTTGAGCAGCTTTTATCTTTAATGCTGAAGTACAATGTGAGAATTAGCAAAAAACAACACTTTCAAGGAGATAGATGAAAATTACTTTCCAAAAAAAGAGGAAGAAGTTGAAACAAAAAAATAGGCGATATCACCAAACATTCCTCCAGCCCTTGATAACGTGTAATTCGTAGAGCTCATAAGAAAGCATTTTAGTTCATAGAGTTTTTGGTCAAAATACTTATTAACTCCTTTAATCATATTATCTAGGCGCATAATTGTATGATAATGTGTAATTTTGAATTTTTAAAACATATTTATCTATTCATTTGACTCAACATTTACAATAAATTGTTAGAGCTGATTTTTTATTTTTTGAAACACAATAAATGTTCTAAAACCATCAATTTTGAGCTCGCGCTAAAAGCTTATTAATGGCTAAAAATTCTGCTCGTATGAGATGGAAATTCACCAAGCACTTTTAAAGTATTTTAAAAAAATAATAAAAATAAAACACCGCAACGCCAAACAGGCTCTTGATCAGAAGATTAGGGGCGCGATCAATTTGCAATCTAGGCCGCCACTGTGATTTCCTCGCTTTGTGAGCATGGGCCTGAGCGGGTCGAGCTCATCGTGAGGCATTGCAGCGGACAGAGTTAACCTGGCCTTTAGAGGATGACATTTTTGTAAAATCATATTATCTCCTGCTGGGCCCATGAAAAGAGCCTTCCTGAAACATCGAGATGAGCGGCCCATCTGACAATCTATCTGAATACTATCAGGACTGCAGGGAATTTCATGGTTCTTTTTCCTTCCACCGGCCAAGCCCTGCTAAAATTCTGCAATCAAAACTCCTGAAATCGAATTATCAGAGAAGGACATTTAACCGCGACTCTTTTCATAAGGGATTCATTCGGCAGGAATCGTTTTTGTATCAATTCGAGTAAGTTGTTGGACTGCGTTTGAAATCCCAGACGGGTTTATACTAACATATTATTCCGTAAAACTTGAAATGTCAAATTCGGATTTTCCTGTTAAATTATATCATGCTGCATGATCAAATAGTTAAATCCGAGAGCCCATGCTTATACTGGCTATTTGAGTCCATGGACTTGCGTGACAAAGAACTTGACTTTTTTGTCTCAAAATCTTGGACAGAGTGATCAAAAATCTTACGAATATGGCTAGAAATTCTTTAAAACTAACATTTTAACCCGTGCTAAGTACAGATTTATATTTCAAATCAAAATAATATTATATATATTTATATATTGTGGTGCAGAATTATATATATATATATTTATATATATAAAGATTTTAAAGAAGTGTATGTTTAACATGTTGAAAAAATTTTAATTTATAAAGATTTACGTGATAGAGGAATTGTTAACACATGTAACGAGAGGGTTAGGTAAGGTGAGAAGGTGAGAAGAATTTGAAAAAAAATAATTTATCAATATCCGACAAAAAATATTATATTATGCCCATATATCAAAACTTATAATATAAGAAAATAAATTGTTTTATAATTTATTTTCTTCAATTTTTAGAAAAAAATTCTTTCTCCTATCTTATGCCCCTAAAATTGTTGATTGCATTTAGATTAGTATTTTTCATAAACTTTAACGTAGATTTTAAAAATAAATCTCTATAATATGTTGTTTTAGAGTTCTAAAAATTATTAAAAATTAACATCCTTTCCCTCATCTCTTATCCGCCAGCTAGTCATTAGCTACCTCCTACTACTTTCATACCTCATATCATGATTAGAGGTGTCAATGAGTCGAGTTCGGGTTGAAATTGAAAATTTCGGATCCAAACCCATTTTTATGTAGTAGACTTGGACCCGACCCGTATACCTGACGACTCTTGACCTTAGAGTCCTGGAACCGGATCCAATGGGTCCGGGTCTAAAAGGTCCAAATTTAAATATTCCAAAATTAAATTCAAAATCAATTACAAATCCAATCTCCAAACTTAAACAAATCAAATTACAAAGCTAAATCACAAATACCTCGCAATAGTCAATCCAAAACTAATCACAAATCAATCTACAAAGTCATTACTCAATTGTTAATTTGGTAAAAGAATATATTTAGAAATATTTATATTTTATAATTATTAATAAATTGTTCAAATCTGGGTCGAATACGAATCGGAATCCTATATTCTGCAATCGACTTGTTTTTTTGTTAGATTAAACGGGTCCGGGTATTGAATTTATTTTTCAACCCAAACTCGGAAACATTTTTAGGATCCGGGTCAGGTTTGGAACTCTCTCTATTATTTTTTGTCATTTCTGTCATATTCTTACAATCATCCATTTTCTTCTTCCCCATTTTCTCCTTCTGTAACCCACATTTCTTCTTCAACTTTTTCCACCACTCTTCAACTCCTCACCATTTAATTTCCTTCTTCCCCCTCCCCAACCTCTAGATTCATATTCCTGCTGCCCAATATATTTAACTTGACCTACTATAATGAAAATATGAAACTAAAAATTGATTACAATGGTTGTAGTTATTAGCATCTAAAAATGGAAAAGAAAAATTGATAATATCTATAATACCTTCAAGCGCTACAATCAATATATATATAACATAGCAATTACATATTTACATATGAAGACAACAATAAGAATACATAAAATAATTAATGATATCCAAAGTTATCCTTAGTGTTTGGGTTTTGCACTCTTATCCAAATCTAATCACAGTCAATTTTGGGTCAGATATATACAAATTAAGTAGTATTTTAGGGTCGAATGTTCTATATCTTTCTCTTAAACTGTAATGTTACTTTTGTTTTTAAATTTTTGTTAGAATTGGTGTTGTTATTATCATTATTTTTTTTTTATCAAAAATGAATATTTCAAACAAAAATTTCTACGTTAAAAGACTAGTAGCACTTTGTTTTTTTATTTAGTGATTTCATAATTTAGATTTCATGAATGGTACAATTTTTGATTTTTTAAAACCACGACTAATGAATATTATTTCCTTTTTGTTTTCTTTTTAATTTTGCCTTTTTACTTAGGATTACTAAGTTAAAAGATAAAATATTGTCATTTACTTTTTTACTTTTATTAAGTTTGGTAATGTTTTCTCCTTACTTACCTTCCCATTAATAAACTTCAAACCACATTCCTATATAAGTGGCGGAGCCACTTCTTACTTATTTAAATTAAAAAGGCATGAAAGACGCTTCTTACTTAGGAAAATGTTATTGCACTTCATTTTTTATTTTTGCACTCTCACCATTTATTTTATCATATAGTCTAATTAATGAAAACTATGTGATCAAAATGATTATAGGAGTGTAAATAACATTCTCCCTTGCTTATTTAAATTAAAGTGGCATGAAAGGATGTTATATTTGTCATCTCTTATTATGGTCTTATAGAAGTCTTAATTAGAGTAGAATCGTAAATAACGCATGTCAATTAGGAAACGAGATAAGTTGAACTTCAAATAAGATAACATGCACATGCACATTAACTAACAATTTGAAATGAAATGATTTTAAAAAGCAATCAACAATTTCAAATATGAAGAGTAGATGCGGAAATTGAGAGAAATATATTTTATAAATTATAATAAATGTGAAATGCTAGAAAAATGGAATTGGGAGTGGGAAGATGTGTGAAGGGTTATTGCTGAAAATCCATTCTCAAAATTTATATAGATATAGAGATCAAGCGTATACTTGATCCCGTATGCATACTTGAATGAATTAACTATGTCAAGTCTTTTGACAACGACCTCATTAAATTGGTTCGTTTCTGGAGAAAAATATATTATTTTATGGTGTAATGGGTAGGTACAATGAAGTCAAGGAGGAGGAAGAAACATGGATAAGAAAACTGTTCTAGAAAGAAGGTCAGATCAGGCTGTCCGAAAGTGGAAGCTTACTTGATCTAACGCAAAAATAAAAGTAGAGCGTCGTTAGGTTTTGGCTTCTAGAAAGCTTTGTTAAGGTTGGTTCAAAACTCTTCAGATACTTATGAACTAGTAATACCACCCATCTGGTAAGATCAGATGCCGCCAAAAGCAAAGACTAATCTGTGATGCAGCCAGCGTTGGATTGGAATCTCAACTAAAGTTGAGGCTGTGACCTTTAATTTAAACAAGACAGACACATTATGCACTCGATGATAATATGAGGACTGATTATATCTTATAAAAAAATTAATTAAAAGGAAAAAAAAAAAACCTTTCCCGAAACTCAAGGGTTTTTTTTTATTTTTTTAAAAAAAAAAAGAGGCCCTTCCAGGAGTCGAGAGGCCCATTCAGTACATCAACTTGTCGAGAGATGGCTTCATATTTTGAATATTAAGTACTGCACTGATACTACTACATGGATGATGGAACCTAGAATACGTATAATCCCCACTGCATATTTGCGTCAATTGTTCCCACTTTGGAGAGGTGTAGAGTTCGGTTTGATTTCGACGCTGTGACCTGAACGGAGGAGGGATCAAAGGAGCAGGAATTTTCCAATAAAATAAACAAGCCTTAGATGCTAATGTGCGTCTTTCTAATTATTCGCCCTTCTTAGTGCTCCCAATAGTAATTGTTAAATAGAGCCCCTTTGTAATCCTGGACCACATCATGTTCACTGATAGTAGCAAACGAGGTAGTACAATACTGGATTTGCTTTGACATTCATTAATATTCGGTGACCAAGCAATTCTCTTGGCAGTAAAACTATATGTATATATACTAGCAAACAGGCTGGGGAACAATATGCATTTCCTTGACATGACAAGGAAGGGTGCTTTAGAGACTATTTGCCCCTTTCTGCTCTTCCTATTTGTAAGATGTGATGACACACGCAAACCATGATAAAATGCCATTACAGTGAAGTCAAAGTAGCAAAAATGCCAAAATCCTAGCTCTTAATTAGTGTTTAATTAAGACTGTTGCTTTCTTTCTTTTTTTTTTTTGTTTGTTTGTAACCCTTGGTTGCGATTCATCATGGATTGATGGGGCTGTAAGTATCAGCTAAGAGTGCATGTTCTTGAAAGCTCACTGTTGTTTGCTTAATCAGGAAAGCTGGAGAAATGTAATTAAGAAGAGTCTTGTTTTGAGTAGGTTCGTTCTTAAACCACACCATGTAAAGCAAGTTCTCCATCACCATGTGTGAGATATGATTTTCTGCTATGATTAATGCAAGAAGTTTATTTGCCTTAAAAAAAAAAATCAACAATACTAATCAAACTATAAGAAATCAACAGTGACATGTAAAATCAATAGTTCACCCCAGATGATACTCTATACCTGCATCTTGATTAGGGGGTTTTAATTACCCACAAGAGATTCGACTTCAGAGACAATTATCTTTCATTTTGCAATGCATGAGCACCTGATGACTCGTGCCTTAACAAAGCAAGAGCAAATTTTGATAAACAAATAAATCACATATATCGAGAGGCTGTTCTGATGTTTAAAATGAACCTGAACAAGTCATTTTCAATGTGTAATTGCCGCAATGCTTTGCCATGACTCTCTGGATTATGACCTACAACTTAGTTTTCACCAATAACCACTTTGCTGACATACAATTAGATCATGCATCCGCATGACACAGCTCACCACTTTAGCAACATGAAATTGGGTAAGGTCAAGTCCGGAGTCCCCCTAGCAGAGGCCTGTGTCTGCTGCTTAAAGGCCTTGTAAGTAGATCTTGGTCAAAGTAAAACCTAAAAAAACTGGTAGATAATCCAACAAGTGTCTCAGCTCTCAATTTGATCAGCTTCCAACGGTACCTTTTAGGTCCTGTTTGGCAGCACGTAAGTACTGTAGAACGGGCACACGTGCATTCCTATTATCCACAAACTTTCAAACAAACAAAAGTATTAAAAGAGTTTTAGCAGACTTATTGAGAGCATTAGACATTAATGACAATAACTTTGGGGAAGGGGGGGGGGGGGGACCATGTATAAGATCTGGAATTGATAAGGGCGAGTCTTTCTCTTTAGGGTTTTGGATTTGCAATTATATTATTACTTTAGCATCCGGGCCATCCTTTTTAGTAATTGTAATACTTGAGAAAAGTGACCTAACTCGCACACTGCGTACCATGAATGGAAATTTGTCTGCCACTGTCTTTGGAGCAATGCTGACTATTTGCTTGCTATAATCTTTGATTAAGCCACGCAACCAATTGGGTTGATCTTCCTGAGGATGATTTTCGTATTATATATAATAGGAGTATACTATAAGAAGAAGTGAAGGGCACATGTACAGTTGACGTACTTGTAACCTAGTCATAATATGTTAATTTGTATCTATAAAGAGGCAAGTTAACGACACAAGAGAACAACGTGTCTCTGTTTAAGAGGTTTGAGCGGTGGTCTCTCTTATAGAATGGTTGATAGTATTATAGAGGGGGAGGGAGAGGGAGAGGGAGAGGCCCTCAACAAGTACAAGGCTTCGGTGGCTGCAGGCTGTGGGTCGGGGGATGATGGGATGGCCATTAAAGAGCAAGATCGGCTTCTTCCCATAGCTAACGTGGGCCGGATAATGAAGCAGATCCTGCCTGCAAACGCCAAAATCTCCAAAGAAGCTAAAGAAACCATGCAAGAATGTGCTTCTGAGTTCATTAGTTTTGTTACTGGAGAAGCTTCTGACAAGTGTCACAAAGAGAAGAGAAAAACTGTGAACGGGGATGACATATGTTGGGCCTTGGGAAGCCTTGGTTTCGATGAGTATGCGGAGCCCCTAAAAAGGTACTTGAACAGGTTTAGAGAGTTAGAAGGGGAGAGAGCTAATCAGAACAAGTCTGGCAATAGTGAAGAAAAGGTGATGAATCAAAATTTAGCAGAACCAAGGAAAATTACCACTCACGTCTCCCCAACGTCAATTAATTTCAACGTCATGGATGAGAGTAGCAACTCTCTCTCGAGGAGCTGTTTTTAGGGGCGGCCTATTTCAAGTAGTAAGTTCCAATCGTTTTTCTTGTTTCGAAAAATATGATTGTCATAACAATTTCCTCCTCTTCTTCTTCGTCCTTTTTTTTTTCTTTTTTTTGGGGGGGGGGGGGGGGTGATGCTGCCTTCGTCTTCTGGATTGGATCAGCGAAAAGAGATCAAGAGGGCAGATAGCTTGCTTGTAGGGAACGTTTACACTGTAGGACTATAAGTCTTCAGTTTGCTCTCTGTTGAGTGCTCTTATGAAGAATTCTGTGAATAAACCTCCAGAGACCTCGGTAGCTTCTGTATCTTGTGAAATATTTGAGGTTTCTGCAGAATATGCTTTCTTTTAATAAGTTGGTAATAGATTTAATCCAACAACTGGTAATTTTGAAAGGATGGTCGATTAGTTACTAACAGATTCATTCACAGTTTGAGTCGATTCAAAATCAAGCAATAGCGTTAGTCTCTGAATCTCGATAGTCAGTCAATTCAGGCTTAGCCGCTATATACGCAGACGAAGTAACTGTAAGGAGGCATTCTTTTGGTTCTTAAGCTACCTACATCTTACACGTAAAATTTTATTGCATTTTCAAGTTGATTGAATAGCTACAAATGGTTTATGCTTGAAATCTGGTAAAACATAACTATCAATGTGTAATTAATTATGCAGTTTGGTGCAGCCATGTATCGAAAAGCTGCACTTCTGCCCCAGATTAATTTATTGTAAGTTTTGAATTAGCCTAGCTAGTGTCAACTGCTATGCCTTGATGAACAAATTTGCCGTTCTAGAATTTGAAACCGAGCTCCAGTTTCTCCGGTTTTATCAACAGGAAAGCTGATCCATATCAAAAACTTGCCACAGTAGCATTGCTTTGTAAATTTGTCGTTGGGAATATATTAACTCAAGAGAGGTTAAACAAGTACATGTTCAGTTTTACCATAGTAAAGTTTCGTGGTTAACCGTCGCTTGGTTTGTAGAACTAATTAAAAATACTGAATGATGCAGGACATATAGCTTCAACCAAACGGGGTAAAAGTTTCTTTGGAAACCCTAGATACTGGGACCACTACTTAGTTTACTAGTACAAAAAATGCTTGCTTAGTAGTGGAAACCCCAATCAGGTCTCTATCGTGCTGCCATTTTCTTTCCCTTCAAGCTGACCGGACCATGTTCCCACGACTGAGGATGACTTTTAATGTACGGGAACATTGGTAGCCTTGTTATGAATTGGTCTATAGAACTGGAAAGAGACAAAGGAAGTTAAAGTAGAGGAGCAGATCAAGTTTCTCTAGGGTTTGTCTGATCATGAGAGGCAGCTGTTTAGATGAAGTATATTTTTACTCTTCCCTTCCTTAATTTGTTTATTCTAATACTGTGTTGTTTGTTTCGGCGGTAAACATCATCCGGATATTGACCGCTTTCCATTATTAGCCACGCTTAAACGAAGGCTAAGAATTATTGGTCTCAATTCAAACTTCAAGAGAAGAGAAAGGTAAATCATGGGATCAGCGGTGAAATCCTAAAACCTTTTCCGTGTTCTTCTCCTCCCATAATTACTAAATCAAGTCCAAGAAAAAGGAAAAGAAGAAGGAATATTGTTGCTTGATATATAACATCTTCTAGTTACTCCTAGGTCCTACCATCGCTTATATAATCTTGTATATGTATTTCCTTCCGCTCCCCCTCCCTAGCACGGTGTAAATTTGTTTTCCACTTGTTCTACGGCTTTCTTTCTTAGCTTCTCTTTGTTTTTTCTGCGCCCCCCTCCTTCTCAAATCCTGACGGAGATCGCCTGAAACGTCATAATTTTCATACTACTGACGAAGCCCCTCTGATGGCTAATCTGAAATGATGTCTAGCGAATGGTTGGTTACATTCACAACAAAAACAGTTTTTTTTTTTTGGTTAAAAAATTAATGTCTTTGAAATTATTTTCATTTGACTGCAACTATATCAGCAACCCAACAGAGATACATATCTAATTTGATTATTTACTGTCGCAGTACTTTGATTTACCTTAGGGTACTCTCGCAATACTTTGATTTATTACGTAGGGTAGTTAGATAAAACAGCAGGTCATCTAGTGTAATTCTCGCGTGACCTAATGTGTGTCCATTCAATGAGGTAGGACTATTGGCGTCAAATTTGGTCCAATTCCAAAGCTCTACCAAGAATATCAGTTTTGCATCACTTCCCAGTTATCATATTGAGTTCAAAGGTCTATCTGCCACTAAATTTGGTTAATGATAAAGAAGCAGAGCGCTTTTCAAGTCAAATGCGATTACTACAGCTATAATATGTATTATGATGTAGAACTGGAATTTAGAAATTATGGCGTTGGGGAGAGGGGAAAAAAAAAAACACTTGGTGAACTAGTCCTTGTCTTTTATTCATTTATTCTACAGCTCGTAAATCATTCCCACTAATTTGAGCATTCGCTTATGAGGGATATCAAAGACCTTATTGCATTGCCTCTTCACGAAGTTCCTCTTCAAGAAGTTGTAAGCACAATCCAGCATCTTTCCGATGCTAGCGCCCTTTCCTGCAATCACTTTCCGATGCCATGCCTGATCCGGCAATTCAATGTCTCTTTGCATTGCCTCTTGTTGCTTCACCCGTACGTTCAGCTTCTTTTGCATCCTCAGCCTGAAAGGGTTTCTCAACGCCGCCCCAACCATCATCTACTTCATCATCTGTTTCCCGGGAATATCTTTCGTCATGACAGAGAACATATATAAATTCCTTCAACCTTTCAGCCAACATTCTTTCGAAGGCCTCTCTTGCTCATTGCGCACATCCGTATATCCATATATATCTCAGTACATCGGAACACATTTACATAATTAGGCCGTACCCTACGAAAAAGGAACCACTCTTCTACTGGAACTTTGCTAATAGGTAACGACCTGACGGATACAAAAACCAGGACTGAGTGGAGTGCTGGTACCTTGTGTTCTAATTCAAAGTAGCATTTCTTCTGATACACATTGTTCCAAACAAACATGACAAACACTAGGACCATAGCGAAAGCTAATGCCAAGTATATATCCTCCCCGATCGAATTTGTAAAGAACCAAGCTTAAGTAGAGAATCTCCCTCCACAGAACCGATGACTAAAACGTACGAGATCACAAGAAGAATGTTGGTTTTCCATATCATAATCATGATGAGTGCCAGAAATGAGGATGTGAGGGTCATTACAAAAACCACAGCTATTCCTGCATAAATATAAATAAATTATACATCAGTCACCAGACTACACGAGATTGAGAAATTAAAAAAGACAGAGGTGGCTTGTTAGTTACCATATGCATTGGGTTGTCCTAAATCCAACACAAGCCAGCATCAAAACGTAATTGGTTTCAGGGATACAAACTTGGCCTTCATACTTGGTTGATGTTTGAGAAATTTTAACACGAGGAAAGCATCCTAGTGAAAGGGATTGCTGAATATATAATGGAAAATGTCCCGGAAATCATGGCTTGATTGACGCCAGGACAGCCACCACAAACATTGGCCAATACACAGGGCCTGTAATCAAATGTTCGATTAGAATGATGAGAAATCAAAACTAAAATTAAACTAAAATAAAGGGCACGAATATGGACGGTAATTAACCACTTGTTAAAACCTGGAATAAACTTGTACAACGTCTCAGAAACATCAAAGCCGTGCTTGAGGCGAAACGAAGCCTGTCCAGTATATGCCAATACAAGTGCCGCCTAAGTCACAGTACACATGCTGATTTGTATGGAGCCACACTGAAGTACCCGACATCCACGAACAACGCTTCAGTTCCTGTGTTAAACAGTTTATACTGTACGATTCAGAGCATGAACAAGGAGTTGGGTACTATGTATTGATTGACAAAGCTTAATTAGATATAGATTAATGGTGAGATGACCTGTTATGGCAAGAACAACTCCGCCATGGGTAATCCAGGCATCTTTCTTATTCCTTCTGAAGTAATCAATTATGTATGCTGGATTTATAGCTTTGACAACCGCGGGATCGTACTTCATGAAAATCTCAGCGTTAAACCTGAACCAAACCAAAATTATGGGAGCAAATGTGTAGCCCACCACACTTTGTCCGTCCCAAATCTTTGAAACATGAAGCGGCAGACCAAGATGGCAATTGATATCCAAACAATCCTACCTTAAATTTGTACGAAATTAAAGGATCCTCCATAAACTCGAGCCAATCGTGCTGCAGTGGCTCAGACGTTAATAATAACTCAAGATAGGTTATAGTTGCCACTGAGTTCAACAATTTGTCAATTACCTTACTCAAATTGATGAACAAGTGGACAACCATATATAGGCTATATGTTGTTACTATAAAACACCATAATGTTTACAGCATATAGTCGAACAGCAACTGCATTAAAGAGTACGCCATAAGAGAAAAAAAATGTGGAATATACCAAATTAACGTGCCACCTATATATCCTTCATCACCCAGTTTTTACCAGTCTTTGATCATTATCTGGGGAAGAGCATAACAAGGATAACCACCCCCACCCCACACCCCCAAAAAAAAAATCATGTATAGGATCCTTCTTATGTTAAGGTAATAGAGGTTTTTTAATGGTATATTAATTATTTTTAAGATAAGTCAACTTGTTTATGTTGCATCTCATTGCGGCATTGGGTCTCCTTATTATATTAAGAAACTATCTCAATTAATTTACACATGTCAATAATGACAAAAAAATTATATTTTTCTTCGGCTCCAATGCGAAGCTGGAAAAAAAAAAAAGAGTAAGGGTTTTCAATATCCTGAAGCTAGGCGGGAAGGGAGCAGCAAACTAGAAAACAATCACGCAAGTAATGTAAAACGAAAGTTGTTCATAGAAGGTGGGATGCGTATCATTATTCTGCAGCCAATGAAATCAAACAACAAGAGTTTGATCTCAAGATTGAAAATTTTTGGGAAGCCAACGGGTCCCTTCAAATTCCACTCTGAATGTGAAAATTTTGCTTCCTTAGCTGCCTAATAATTAGGGCCATCTTATGGTTTCTCATCGACGGACAAGCCCAAGATAAGCCGCTGGAAATTTCGTTCCTTTTCCTGTCATGCAGCAATGTGAAAATGTCTGTTCATTTTGTTTTCTGGGCCGTACAAAATGAAAGTTTTGATTAACTTATAATTAAAAAAAAACAAGTCAATTTAACAATAAGAAGTCAAAAACCATATGATTTTTTTCGTATATATCACATCATAAAAAGTGTTACAATAATTTTTCTCCAAACGCTCGGTAGTGCGCGCCTTGTTGGAGCTGGGAAGATGAATATATAAGCTCTGCTGTCCGGAATCATATGCTCATTTGGGGAACATTGGAGTTATATATGCAGACATACATGTAGTTAGTGTGGGCTTGTAATATATCGTAATCTGAGCATATGATTTGGAAGACAAATTGAAGATTGGTCAGTTGGATTCTTGTTATATTTGATGATCTGTATAGCTGATACAACTATTGTTTGGGTAGCTGCTATTGGGCGGTTTCCAATTGGCTTATAGTTCCATGATATTCTGGGTGCTGGTTTTCTTTTCCAATCAAACAATGTTAGATTGCCTGTAACTGGGCTATGGTTGATTGAGAAGCTTGTCTTTTTGTTATTTCTTAAAGCTAATCATAGTTTTGATTAGGCGATCCATTAATGCACTTATTGCGCATAACTAGCCTACTGGCGGCATAAATAGTATCATTAGAGAATTGACAAAAAAAAAAGTTTTTGTTAATTAACAAAATATGTCTTGGGTGTTTCGGTTGTTAACACTTTTCCTATCTATTGTTTCAGCTTCGGATTCTATCCATTGTGATTGTTAGCAATGGATGATAGGTTAGTAGTTATATTACTCAGTTTAAAGCATCTTTGTTACCACACCCGTGAACTCAAATTAGTAATGCAATATTTTCATTTTATGTAAATGATTACTTGAATTATTTGTTTGTCTATTGTTGATTGTTGTTTTCCTACATTTATGATATCATGGTTTTGCTGTCAAAATTTGCTTTCTTGATATCATCAGTTATTTAGTTCAATTAGTATTGAGATGGTATTGCTTTGGACGTGATTTTTTGTTGTGATAGTTAATCTTTACCCGTATTTGTGGATGCGTTTGATAAAACTGAAATCTGAATCCATAAAGTTATTTAATTGTTAAGAATTAAATCTAATACATTTCAATATATATCACATTCAATGATAAGCACTGAATAACTTATCACTTAATTTTGGAAGCAAATTTTGTCTAAAAAATTCAGTACCACTTAATTAATTCAGATGTTCAATTTTTAGTTATCAAACGCATCTGAATATGTTAAGATCCGAATCCATTAAATTTAAATACTGAATTGAATTGTGAGAAATGCCACCAAAAAAAAAATATCCGACATTAGAGACAAGCAACATATCCTCCTCTAACACATGATACACCAAAACCAAGCACCGTATATGCAGCTGAGGAAGATGATCAACACAGGAATGAGAAGCGCGCCAAATCTGAACGAAACAACAACCATACGCAACTCTTATTGATCAGCCTTTGTAAATACCAACCTTTGACTGCAAAATTTTTGTACAAAGGCTGTATATCCTGATCATCAATGATGTATGGACTGATAGCCTCATTAGTAGATAATATTCCAAATGTCAATATAACGTAACTAGAAGAGCTCTGAAACAATCAACCCGTGTAAAAATTTTGACTCACTGCAAATCTATTAACTTTGCTGCAGTCTTAATTAGCTATATGCATACAGTACACATATTCACCACAAATAAGCACCTCTGCCCAGGCCAAGCGTGAGCCCCTCTACAACTAGCATGAAACACAAAGGCCTGGGAGCTGGATTCACAAGGTGGGCTATAAGCCTGGCGACGGCACTCATACACTATCGTCTATCACCATTAGATTAATGACATGTATGTAAAAGTTTAATTTTAAATTTAAATTTTACATAATTATCATTTATTCAATGCTGACAATATATATATTATCAATATAAGAAGATTAATCCTTTATATTATTGTATGCTTATAATTATAAAGTATACCTAATTTTGGTGGCAAATAGCAAGATCAGCAAGATTTTCCTATGCCTTTTAACGATACGTAATTTTGGTGGCCTTTTAACCCGTCACACCAAGTGCTACTAAATCAACTTCAGGACAACCGTTTCAACGCCCGTTAAGGCAACGCATCAAGTGTTTTCAAAAAAAAAAGGGGTCAAAAAGGGGGGGATACCGGAACATACCATTGAATTAAAAATTTCAGTAGCGAGTCTGTAAATTCTTCCCCGTTATCCCAACAACGGCTCTCCTACGTCAAACAAAATAGCGCCGCCTGGATGGGAATAGTGCCAAAAACTGGAGAATACAAACTCGACTCAATTGAATTATCATTCCATTCATCCGTACTCTAGAAAGTGGTTCAAGCGCCCATTTAGCAAAACTCTGATCCCGGACCCAAAGATTTTACTTATCTTTTGCAGCTTTTCTGACTCTGTTGAATATTGGATTTTCCAATAGTTCCTTAGCAGAAGGTCGCCGTGTTGGTTCAGGGTCCATCATAACCTAAACAGATTCAGAGATCAGCTTAACTAGAACGAATTGTCATTTGCATGAATAAAAAAGATACAAGGGGATGGCTGCTGCATGACATAGCTTCTAAAGCATTGAATTAAGTAGAGTTCCCATGCAAAATATATACCAGTGTACTGCTGCAAAAGAAATTCCTTGTAAAATTCCACTAACAGAAAGCCATCCTAGCCATTCAATTTTGTGAAAATAAACCATCATTTTTTGAATGCTATAGTTAATGGCAGGAGTTCCATGATGTCGGTTAAAAGACACCCCCAATAATCAGGCACTATACTACATAGGTTGAAGTCCAAAGAGCAGTGAGGGGGAGGAAACATAAGCACTCGTTTAAAATATTTTAGCTATGTTCTGGAAGGAGATTTTCATACCTTCAGCAAGTTCTGAAACTGCAACGAGTGACCAGGCAAAAGAGGCACTTTTCCTTCTTTGAGATTCGAAAATTGAGTCCCTGACTGAGGTAATGCAGACCCTCGGACAAGTTCGTACATAGTAATTCCCAAAGCGAAGATATCAACTTTTTCAAGACAATCATAGTTATCGTTCAAAATTTCCTGGGGCATATAGCGTGCATCCCCCTCTTCAATGGGCAAGCTTCGATCAAGAAGAGTAGCACAACCAAAATCGCCAAGCTTGTAAATACCATTTTTGACATATATATTATCTGGCTTTACATCTAAATGAGCAATCCCTCTTTCATGAATAAACTGCAAGGCCTTCGCAATCTGAAATTAATCAAAATGTCAGTCATCTGAACTCACAAGAGGTAGAAGGAGCGCTGTATTTGAAATGCTAATTCTCACGACAGAAGAACTATATAAATACTAATGAAAGTAACAACAGATAATTTAGCATGAGTCATTCAAAAAAACTTCAGACGAAAGCAAGTTCAAAACCTGCTTTTATATGAATGACATTCATTTTGTTTCCATAAGTAGTAGATTGTCAAATAACCCTGAACATACATGAAAATCAAACTCTAACAACTGGACTTAGTATTAATCTGTACAACGTAATTAAGCGCAGTACTCCAGTGATGCAAATGGACTTCGTATCGTTATTGCATTTCTCTCAATGAGCCAACAACAGCACTGCATCTCAAGATTTTATCAGTATTCGAAAAAAAGGAAAGGACTGACATCATGTAACAGAAAGTAGACTGCTAGTTTGATATTTGAAAAGAATATTTTTGAGATACCCAGGAAACTTTATTAAGAAAGCAGACCTGATATTCTGTGTATTCTGTATATCATACTTCCATTTTGATATCTGCCACTTCATAAAGAAAACAGACCTGATGCATTGCTTCCAAAACTTCTGCCTCTGTAATTAAGTTAGAAAATTTATTGAGGGAGAGACTGTGATCACAGAGCTCCATCTGTATATAAAGTTTCTCATCTTCAAACCAACAAGAATAGTAGCCAACTATGTTTTCATGGGATCCTGCACATATAACGAATAGGTAGTTTATATCAAATGTCAAATGAGGTTTGAGAAGAAAACCACTAAAAGCACATTAGAACACAAACCTAAAGCTGCCAAAGCTTGAACCTCCATCAAAGCCTTTCGTCTGAAGATATAAACACAAGTAAGCAGCACAAACACAACCCAAACAGTGAGCAAGTAAACTCAACTAGTCCAGGAATAGATTTTTTAACCTTTCTGCATCCTTGTGTAACTGCCTCGTGCTACACTTGACTGCGTACATGCAACCATCAATTCTCTTCACAGCTTTAAAAACACAACTAAAGTTTCCATCACCAATTTTCTGAAGAAGGAACCAAAACAATGAGAGAATATTGAGCCCTGAGAAGTGAACTGGTAAGACAAGAAATAAATTTAAATAAAAAATATTTGGAATTACAACAGACTTCAATTTCTTGGAAATCAGTCCAGTAGCGTGAAAGTCCATCACCACCAATTACACCAGGGAAAAGATCTGATTATTACAGTAAATGGCAGATAAATAATTCAGCTAATATAATTCAAACTAAGACAAAATATAGGCAACCAGAAAAAGAAAATGTTATTCCTCTGAACCAGAGTTTAACTGATTATGTTTTTGAAAGAAAACGTGAAGTAACCTGCACATTTAGATCGCTGGTTGTTGAAAGGGTCGATTTCTAATATAGAAGCATCCTTGAGGCATGGGTTCTTTATGCAGGGAGGAGGCATCACTCGACACCTTAAAGCGACTGCAGACTGTGAAACATATCTTTGAATCTTTCCTGGCTCGTGTGGTTTGGCTGTCTGAATGTCATTGCTTGTGGAATTGCCCACTACAAGTTCTGACGTTTCTTGAAGGGCAGAAATGCCGAAATTAAAAGAGGTCTCTGAAATTCCATCTGCTAAGATGTGTTTGTGATCAGACCATGATCATACAAGTAAAAAGGGATGCTAGAAGCAGAAAATGGGAAACTTATGAAAGTTGATTTATTTATTTATGAAAACCAATAGAAGCTCAAGGGAAAATATTGATTATGACCCATTAGTAATCAAGTTACAGGCAACAATAAGCTATAATAACAATGCTAGTACATCAACAATCTAACTGCAACTGACTACTACATCCATCACAAGAAGTACAACCATCTGCTAACTTAAGTATGAAAATCAAGGAAACAAAATTAAAAGAGGAGATGTTGATTTAGGGAACCTGGTCAATTGTTACAAAAGGAGAATTGGGAATAGGGTAACGTAAGAATAGCAGCTTTTGGCATATTAAAGCAATAAAAAGTTGCTCACTCCAGATGCTGCTTTGCTAAGCAACCATCGTAATAGAGATGCTCTTCGCAGTACATCACTACATTACTTAGGGTAATGCACATGCCAAATACGGCCTTGAGGAAAATGCAAGCTGTTCTTTTTCATTGTTTGTTTCACTCTGTTTTCCACACAACTTGACAAGCTGACGAGGTCAACATTTTAGCTCTGGATGTATGTATAAAAGGAGTTAACCAGATGCTAAGCGAGGAATCCTAATGTCTTTCATTCAATTTGGAATTTGTTGCACAACTTCTGGCAGCACTACATTCAATTTTTGAGTGTCGAGGAAAATAAATAGCTGAGGTACGCAAACAGAAATTTGGAAAACACAATATACGAGTAACATTAAAGAAAGAAAGTTGAGCTTCCAACTAGGTAACCAACCAGCCCAGATTAATAGGAATAATCCATGTGCATCAAAACTTGGCACCCCCCCCCCCCCCAAAAAAAAAACGCAAAAGTGAATCGAGCCAACGCTCATTGCAGACAGAAAATAAGGATGTCATTACCTAATTAGTATCAGGTAGCTTCCTCTTCACCAATTAAAACAATTTCAGTTTACAGGTTAAACTAAGAAACAAAGCGCAAGAAACAGTGATTCATCTTTACCCCGTCTCTGCCGTTTGCTTCTAACAGTTTTAATTTTCTCCGGTGACTTGGGACACGGGACATGTTCCTAGTAATAGTCAACAAAAGCAATAGTAAAACAGTTGTTGAAGCTGGAGTTTTAACAAATTTCACTAATCCAATAACAGGTCAACAAAATTACCCTCTGATTTGGTGTTTACCTCATTTTTACAATCTAAAGAGCTCAGAACAGCCGGAGCATCTGGTGTAATGTAGTCGGGAGTGCTACAGCCCCAGAATAAAAAATAATAATAAATAAACAACTGTCAAGTAAAAAATAACTAGGGTACTTACCAAAAGTGAATGCAACATAGTGTGGCAAGTAATACGGAGAAATACCAACCAAAAGAAATCCTGGCTGAGAATGAAATCTTTTTCATCAGTGAAATTGGCATCGGCGGCGTCGAAATCCAATGAAGAAGTAGAGGGAAAGTGTTGTTTATCGGAATCGGTATCGAGAAGGTTCTGGAATGGAGAGGAATCCTGCTGCTGCTGAAGGGGCATTAAAGCTACTTGTCCCAGCTGAACCGTTATGTGCCTCGCCAATGAACCCTTCATTTTCGTCTTGCTTTTCGTCTGAATCCTTTGCGATTTCCTCTTCATCCACTGGACTCTCTCTACCCCTCTTCTCCCTCTGTATCTCTAATCTGTAGCCTGTACTAGTGATTTTCCCATTATGGCCAGATATTCTGTTTCCCTCTTATATTTGTTTCTTTTTTCTTTCCTCTATGTTGCGAGCGGATTTTGGAGAAAAATTCAAATTTGCGCGCCTTGGGCTGTGGCGGTGGCGGGCCAAAGGGGGAGTAGGTGCTCTGACATGCAATCTTTCAGGAATATGCCTTTGGGAAACGGCGCGACAAAGGGCAAGGTTGCCATTGGACGCTGATCTGGATTCATAGAGAGCGCAGGTGTCGCGTACCATGTAAGCCACACTCGATTTGGGGAAAAAAAAAAGAAATGTAAAATTCGAAAATTTTTCTGTTTAAAATTATAAAAATTATAGCAAACATTGTGTTAAAAAAAGATGATTAGTATGTTTTGTTGAATCTTGTAATCATTATTATAGTTTTGTTGCTTAATTGTGTTTTTTTTTTGTCAAATGTTGTTTAATTTATTAAATGTGAACTTTTTCAATAGTTAAACGTGTGTATTAATTATTTTAAATTTTTAATTATTTTTATTCTTTTACTAATACGACTTATATACATGCATACGGAAATTTATGGAATAAAAGTTTTATTTCTCTTTTTAAAGTATTTTTTAATATTACTTTTTTAAATTGGACTAACTTTTTATTATCAAAACTTTAATCTCAAAGGATGTTTATGTAATTTTACAAATTTTAGGGAAGACTAGTGAAATTATTAGAAACCTTATAGGAGGTTTCTGCAATTATCTCTTGAAAAAAACAGCCCTTGATCCAATAAATTCAAGCAACTATTCCTGAAAGTTCATGACCAAAATTTGGCAAAAAAAAAAGGTAAAGTCCAAATTGCATCTTGTACATCGTTTTTCATACCATATAAGGGACTCATAAAATTTTATTTTATAAGTATATGTTATTGAAAGTGAGTTATATTGTGTGCATATAAAGTTATATCTTGTGCATTTTGCATAAAATCAGTCCGGACGATTTTCTGTTCCGGCCTCTTGTCCTTAATATATAGTAAATGCAATTGTGGGCCATGTCGGTTTTACCCAAGCACACAAGAATAGGATCTGCACTTCTAAATCAAACGACGGGTACACCTTTAAATTTAAATTAGGCCTGTGACTGCTTAACTTGGATTTGGGGCAGAAACGATCAACAGAGAAATCGTTCATATCGATTTTATACATTTTGCACATGATATAACTCAATTTTGTAAAATATATAACTATAGAACAAAATTTTTTAGATTTTATAAATGATGTGAAAAAACGATGTATAAGATTAATTCTAGACTTTATATATATTTTTTAACTAAATCTTAACCATTTTTGCTCCAAATCTGCTTTACTTAAAGGGGCGTTGGTTCGCGAGAGCTTTTTTTTTTTTTTGGTCAATCGTTACCTTTCTATCATACACATATATTGATTTCTACTTTAATCTATTATACAGGAAATGATCCAACTGAATCTATTTGAGAAACCGATGAAAATTGAATCATCATCGGATCAAATAGATGCATTATGGATCCTTATGAATTTAAGCCATTTAAAGTAGGGAAAATGACTTGTTTCATCCCTCACATTTCGCAAAAATATTCTTTTCGTCCCTCACTTTTAAAATGAAGCAAATTTGTCAATGACATTTAAAAATTAAAGTTATTACATCCCTGAACCTAATTTTCAATCTGAATCAAACCATCCAATAACCCAGTAATAAATTTTGAAAATAGAATTGATAGATCATTCGGTTAACTTCATCGTATTCACATGACATTTATTAAACCAAAAAAAATAAAAATTATAACATAAAAGACCATTCTTTGTCTTGGAATAGTAAATTTTTTTTTTTTGATAAATCTTTTCATGCACCGTTAGTACATCCGCTTGCGAATCTAGATGTGTATCATAAATATAAAATTTGGTGTTTAAATTAAAATTAAAATGATATGACGGTACATAAAACCGTCAGTGTATACAATGATAATGTAGAAAAGAATTTTACATGAATTTTACATGAATATCAAGTTGAGTTAATCAAGTGATCTACCAATTACACCCCCAAAATTTGTAATCAGGTTGATTGGTGGTTTGATTTAGATTGAAATTTGGGTTCAGGGATGTAATAATTTTAGTTTTTAAATGTCAAGGACGAAATTGCTTCATTTTAAAAGTGAGGGACGAAAAGAATATTTTTGTGAAATGTGAAAGATGAAACCGATCATTTTCCCCTTAAAGTATCAGAACATCTATATCTATATCTATATAAATTTGAGAAGGGATTTTTAGCAACAAACCTTCACAAACCTTCCCACTCTCAACTCTATTTTTCTAGCATTTTACATTTAATTTATTTCGTAAAAAATATCATGGGCACGTTACACCCCCCACGTTTCCCTCAAATAAGAAATTAACTCCAACTAACACTCCCACGTTTCCCTCAAACAAGAAGTTAACTCCCACTAACACTCCTTACACACCTTACTCCAACTAACACTCCTCACCCACCTTCCCACTACAATAAACATTTTCGCAGATCATCTCCATGAAGTCAAGGTATACTGGTTTCAAAATATATATGTAATTCTGGCAGATTTTAAATATCGGCTTGCACCACATCAGTACCAATTATCATTTGGAAACGATACAAATATAGTGAATATTTTAGATGATTGTGGAACCATACCCCGTTTCAAGTTTAATCTGGTCAAACTAAGAGATACAGAACAACACATGGACAATGATTTGCAATTGATAGGTATTTCATTCTTAATTAACCATACTTATATTTAAGTTGTATATTTGAACTGGTATTACTTATACTTTTTGATCTTTTGCAGATGTAATTGGTTTAGTTGTATCTGTTGGTTCAACACTATCAAACATCTATCAATGATAAAACTAAGTGTGACATACTTTTACTTGACAAAAGGTTAGTTAATAGATTCAATATCTTTAAAATATTTTATATTCTGCAAATTTTGATTTATACTTACCAAAATTCTCTAAATGAAGTTTGACAGTAGTTCGGTTGACTTTATGTGATAAATTTGCAACTGATGATAGTGAACACTTGCCTCAAACTGTTACAAAAAATAATGTTTTGCTAGCCTATGGTATTTGTGTGAGAAATTATAAAGGTAATTCAATTTATTTTCACTTTATTTTATTTAATTTTTATAGTTTATCAATAATATGCACATTGTGCAGGACCATCACTTTATACTATTCGAGCAAGCAAATTGTATGTCAATTACTACTTGGATTTAGCTCAATACCTATATAGTTGGTAAGTTTTACAAATACCAAAATATTAAATTATTAATAATATTTCATACCCTTACGAATATGTATTTGAAAAATGTGCAGGTTTGAGAATGATAAATGTGCTCAAAAATTAGTGACGTGGTTGCGGTCATGCAATTTTACAATGTCCCAAGCATTGTTGATATCAAATGCTAAGAGAATATCGATATCCGAATATGCAGTTCTACCTACGGTACAATTCCTCTCAATTAATTAAGTAATGAATAAGTATCTACATGTAGTTTCGAATTAATAATTGTAATTTATACATTCTTTGGATGGTTATAGGTTAAATATTTTCGGATACTTGCTTACATTCAAAGTATCAACATAGATAATATGTTCCATGAGTTATGCAAAAATTGTGGACAACCATGTCAATCTCATTTTGTAAAAATGGTGTGTATCCATTGTAATGATGTAGTCGACATTATTGTTAGGTAATTATTTTCATATATTTTGAATTTTAATATAATTTTTTGCATGATACATCACAATTTCTTTTTAACAGATACAATGTTAACATAGAAGTTAGAGATTCCAGTGGTAACCTATACCTCACTCTTCAAGACAAGCATGCACGATTCATGTTTCGTTGTAATGCTTCTTATCTTAGAAATTTAAAAACAAAGGTATACATTATTTATATGTATATATTTTTATATAATATTATTTACAAACTGTCTAAAACAAAATATAATTTTAAATTATGTATGCTTTTAATTGTTAGGAAAATAGAGGTGCATTATTCGACTAACACATTAATTCATGCAAAAATCGTGCATTCTCATTTATAGTACAAACTTCACAAAAATCAACAGAATTAATTAAACCGCCAATACTGGCGTTCGTACTTAGAGGTGATTGGTGTGAAGAATGTTCACACCTTTGTAGAAGATTATCAAATCAAAGGCAAAATGTTTGTAAGTATTTCATTTACTTATCAAATTAAATATTCAATTATATTTAATTGGACCCTTATGTCGCTCAATTTATGATATAGACTTCTATTTTTTTTCAGGATCCAACATTCATCAAAGTGATAGTTTATAAATAATGGAGATGTTTTATCATATATTGAACTATTGTTACAAAGTTTCATTTTTTTAAATATACTTTCATGTGCCCGTGATTATAATATTTTACTATTTTTAAATTCCTCCATAGATTGTAATTTTTTTCAAAAATATAGGGCCTGTTTGGAACCTGAGTTTTTTGGGAGTTTGTCTAAAACTTTAGTATAGTGCACTGTAGAAGTTTTTGAAAAAATTTTGTAGAAGTTTTTGTAAGGTGAAAAACTTTTTTGTAGAAGCTTTTGAAATGTTACTGTAGACGTTTTTTGGATTATTTTTAGAGGTATTTTTAAAACATATTTTTGAGTATTTTATAATTTATAATTTTTATATTTTTATATTTTTAAACATTTATGCATTTATAATACATTTATAAATATTTAGAAATAAATATATTTATATATTTATATAAAAATATATAAATGTATTATATTATATATAATACATAATATACATATATTTATAAATGTATAAATGTATAATTAATATAAATGAATAAATTATAAATGAATATTATATAAATGTATAAATTATAATTTATAAATGTATATGATGATTATGTATAAATGTATTAATATAATTAATATAAATGTATAAATGTATTAATATTATGTATAAATGTATAATTAATATTGTTTATAATTTATAATTTTTATTGTTTAAATATTTATTTGCATTTATGCATTTATAATACATTTATAAATATTTAGAAATAAATATATTTATATATTTATATAAATGTATATAAATGTATTATATTATATATAATACATAATATACATATATTTATAAATGTATAAATGTATAATTAATATAAATGTAAATATTATAAATGAATATTTTATAAATGTATAAATTATAATTTATAAATATATATGATGATTATGTATAACTGTATTAATATAATTAATATAAATGTATAAATATTATGTATAAAGGTATAATTAATATTGTTTATAATTTATAATATTTATTGTTTAAATATTTATATGCATTTATGCATTTATAATACATTTATAAATATTTATAAATAAATATATTTATATATTTATATAAAAATACATAAATGTATTATATTATATATAATACATAATATACATATATTTATAAATGTATAAATGTATAATTAATATAAATGTATATATTATAAATGAATATTATATAAATTATAATTTATAATTTATAAATATATATGATGATTATGTATAACTGTATTATTATAATTAATATAAATGTATAAATGTATTAATATTATGTATAAATGTATAATTAATATTGTTTATAATTTATAATTTTTATTGTTTAAATATTTATATATATTTATGCATTTATAATACATTTATAAATAAATATATTTATATAGGTATATAAAAATATATAAATGTATTATATTATATATAATACATAATATAAATATATTTACAAATGTAATAATTGTATATTATTACTAATGAATATTATATAAATATATAAATTAATATATTATAAATATATAAATAAATAATATTATGTATTAATGTATTAATATAATTAATATAAATATATAAATGTATTAGTATTATGTATAAATGTATAATTAATATTGTGTGTTAATATTATGTATAAATGTATTATATTATACATAATACATAATATAATTGTACATAAATATACATAAATATATATACATAAATGTGTAATATATATAATATGTATTATATATATTAAATATATAATATATAATATTTATATAAATGTATAATTACATATTTATAGTAATATCAATTTATATGGTATATAATATTTATATAAATATATAAAAATATATTTTAAATAAAATAAAATATTTATAATATGTTTAAATAAATATATAAATATATAATATTATGAATATATAATATATATAATAAATTTTTGAGGGTGAGGGACTCAAAAATTCAAAATTTTTTTTTTAGATTACCGGCGGCACCGGAATAAGTGACCGGCGCCGAGAGAGGTGGTGGAGGCGGTGTCTGGTGTGGTGGGTTGGGTGAGGGAGGAAGAAAAGTTTTTGAGAAATTTTTTGTGTATAGATTTTTGAAGTGTGTAGGTAAAAAACTTTGAAAAGTTTTTTGGGGTTCCTGTAGCAAAAGTTGTTAAAAAACTAGTAGTTAAAAAACTTGGTAAAAAACTAGGGTGCCAAACAGGCCCATAATCTACTGTGCGTAGCACGGATATTTATACTAGTATATAATAATAAGCGATGAGAGATAAAATTTAAACCCTTAACCTCTTATCCCATTAAATCCTAAATCCTATGGCGATGACAATCGTGCCCTCCCTCTTAGAATAGGCTTCGTGAGAACCAATTCAAAAGGTTGTTATTTTGTTGCACGAGTAAAAAGTCAAGGCAGATGTCATAGCTCACACTTAGTCCTCTCCGAAAAGCAAGAACGTCTTAGACACGTGTTTTCGTGTCCTGTAATTAACGAATAAACACCTAGAAATTGATACGCTACAATTAAGGAAATTTTAATGTGTTTTTTACACACTAACACAGACAAAACCACAAAGCACAACAACACACTTACTATTTGTCACCAAATTACGGCTGCAACCTCAAGAAATCTAAAAGAATAGAAGATTCGAGTCTGGCACATGAGACTGATTTGGTAATTTGCCAAAAAATATCACAGCACATTCCAATCAAATCAAGCAAGCCTTCTTATCCACACCGCCGTCCCCGAAGAATTTCCGAAGTAATTTTATGTCTTTTATCCATGGCTACTCTCTCAAGCCTTTCTTCTACTGCTTTTACAAACTCTAACCCTAATTCCAAATTCCTGTCCCCAATGCTTCAACCTTATTTGGAGCAACAGCAGCAGCAGATCGACCCCCCTGAAACCGATGAAGAGGACGACCGTTCCCCGCATTCTAACAAGCCGATCATGCCAAATATGAGCCCTAGCACCGACGGCAGCCCTAACTCTAATAGCTCCATGGATCGATCACCTGCCGCGCTGCTCCACGTCTCGTTTAATCAAGATTACGGCTGTTTCGCCACCGGCACAAGCCGCGGCTTCCGAATCTACAACTGCGACCCCTTCCGCGAGATATTTCGACGGGACTTTGACAACGCTGGAGGAATTGGTTCGGTGGAGATGCTATTCCGCTGCAATATACTCGCGTTAGTGGGCGGCAAGGATAACCCGCAGTATCCTCTGAATAAGGTCATGATCTGGGATGATCACCAGAGCAGGTGCATCGGCGAGCTCTCTTTTAGATCGGAGGTCCGAGGGGTGAGGCTCCGAAGGGACCGTATTGTGGTGGTGCTGGAGCACAAGATTTTTGTCTACAATTTTGCCGATTTGAAACTGTTGCATCAAATTGAGACCATTGCGAACCCTAAGGGACTGTGTGCGGTGTCGCAGGCCTCCGGATCCTTTGTACTTGTTTGTCCGGGCCTCCAGAAGGGTCAGCTTAGGGTTGAGCATTACGCGTCCGAGAGGACTAGCAAGTTTATTCAGGCTCATGATTCGAGGATTGCGTGCTTTACGCTTTCCCAGGATGGGCAGTTGCTGGCTACTGCTAGCACTAAAGGGACTTTGGTTCGTATATTTAATACGCATGATGGTACTCTGTTGCAGGAGGTACAATGCTTTTCCAACAGTCGTTCCTCCTTATGTATTTATTTCTGCATGTTTCAATTTTTGTGCCATTCTGTTTCTTAGTTGATTCTTGTGAGATTGGTTTCGTAATAGCTATAGCAACATTTGTTTGACTTTTATTTTGTCGAGGAAACATTTATATGCTTCAAACTCACAGAATGGAAACATTTATACATTTATTTGAGTGTCAATGGTGCATTCAGAGGCAGAATACGTCACTTCAAATGCATTTGTGCTGAGATCTGTTAAGCGCTGTTTATCTAGTAATGACTCTTAGGACGTGCTGCTGCAGGTAAGGAGAGGTGCAGATAGAGCAGAAATTTATTGCCTTTCTTTTTCTTCCTCTGCTCAATGGCTCGCAGTTTCAAGTGACAAGGGCACTGTTCATGTCTTTAGCCTTAAGAGCACATTGGGGAACTTGAGAAGCGAAAACTCAAGTCCACCAGAATCTGATCTTGCTAGGACGACATCAGGCTCATCGCTGTCCTTCATGAAAGGTGCGGTGCTTTTTTCGGTGATTTATTTGCTTGTTTTTTCTTTTACTGTGTTTAGGTAAATTTAAAGTCTGATGCATAGAAATCTCCCCCCCCCCCCACACACACACACACACACAAAAACTACCCAAAAAAAAAAATCCCTATAGTTATATGACTATGTCAGCTAATTATAGGAGATTACTAAATTTTGCTTCTGATGCATCTGGGACTCCATTGGATGAACTGGTGAAATAAGGGATGGTTTTGAACACAATGGAAACCTACTTGCAAATAGTGCCATAAGTCAGGATTTCTATCTTGTTGCATTGCTTCGTGGAATTTTTGTATTTACTCGCGTGGTAAGGAAAAGATTGCATGTCTGACATGTATTGCTTATTAATTATCGATCTGCACTTGGTGAATGAGAGGAATATGTGGGAAGGAACTACAAGTTATGCAATGGATTAATGAAACTTTGCCTGCCAAATACTGGAGGCACCTAGTTTTGCGCAACTGATTTCTGCCTAGACTGTGCTGCATCTGCTGTTCTTGGTGTTAATAATCAGTATCTCATCCTATCACTGATCAATTTTGCCCTTCACCGTTATCTTAGGCTTTATTCTATTGACCCTGCGGTCAGTGAGTAGTAGACGTGGTTAATCTAAAGAGTTTTAAGGAAAAGCTTGAAAATGTTTGCCAGTGGACCAATCTCGTGGCATTTGTTACAGGGGGCAGACGTGAATAGAATCTATGAGTTTCTGGAACAAGATACTCAATTGGCCAGTGGACCTGTTTCTGGAACAAGATTCTCAATTGGGCAACCATTTACATTAACTCTGAGCAAAGGAAAAAAATGAAAAAAAAATCAGAATTGAACTTAGGTTGGTTTAACTCATCAATGTGCTTGTATGGATTATTCTGGTGATATACTTTTCTCATGTCCTCCTACCTTGTGCCTTCTCGTCACTCTCCAACTCAGGTTATTTACAATTCTCTTGCTGCATGTGGTGTTGAAAATGTTTTGGGAAGTTTGAAATTGTTCTTATTAGATTTGTTTGATATCAGACCTGTTTAGGACAGCATCCCTAAATAATTTCCACTTCTCTTAATAAGCAAATTGCTTGGTTAGGCGTTTACTGTTTTTGGATGGGCCAGAGAATGAGAATAATTCCCAAGCTAATTTCTTGCGCTTGGGTCCTAATTTGGTTCATTGAGTGAGAGATATATAATGTGTGTGTCTGTGCAGGTGTTTTACCCAAGTATTTCAGCTCAGAATGGTCTGTGGCCCAATTTCGTTTGCTTGAACTATCTCAATATGTTGTTGCCTTTGGTCATCAAAAAAATACAGTGGTAATACTTGGATTGGATGGAAGGTAAGTCAAAGCTGATACCTTTAACTATAAAAGCATCTGGACTATAGGCACGAACAACACTAGAAGAGATTTGTTTGCCTGTGTCTGCTTCCAAAATTTGCACTTGACCTTGAGATAATAGCTGCACATTACAAATCGTAAAACAGGTTATATTTTTGCTACGTAGTGTTGCCATGGTCAAGCTTACATGCACGGATTTGCCTTTGCATTTTGGGTCCTTGCAATTTGTTTGGAGTTAACGAGATGTTGTCTTTACATTTTGTATGCAGCTTTTATAGATGCAAGTTTGACCCGGTAACTGGCGGAGAAATGACTCAGTTGGAATATCACAATTTTCTCAAGCCTGGATAATCTTTCTAGTGGATGTTCTGGGAATATGCAACTTTCATGGCAATATATCCATAATTATCTCTTTTTTTCCGGGCAGTATTCTGTTCTTTTGACTAATACATGGGGGAGGTGTTGTAAATATCCAAGTGTATATCCTGTGAATTATAGTCAACGTAGTTGCTAAACATCACATCTAAAAAAAAATTGATGCATTAAAAATAGTGCATTACATTTTGTTCACTCAACGTTAGAGATGCAGAAGTTGCGGAGGGGGCGAGTTGTATTTTAGGCCTTGTTTGGCACTGAAGTTTTTTTGTCAAGTTTATCTGTTATAAGTTTTTTAAAAACTTTAACTACAATAATTTCAAAAAATTTAAAATATTTAAAAATTTATACACTTCAAAAATTCACTTGCCAAACCATATCTATGTTTACAAAGAAGGGGATATTATTGTCACAAAGCAGAACACAGGATTTCGCGAGAATTAATATTTTTGGCACTGAAGTCCTGCGTTCTACTTTACCAGGGTAACACCTCTCGAAAGTTATTAAAATTTATTGATAATACCAAAGCCGTTATCCAAGGTCTCATCATTTACTAAAGTGGGACGTATTTACAACAAAAATGCAACGAAAAGTAAAAAAGAAAAAGAATTAACTGGGCTTGTTAGCTAAATCATAGTCCACGCAAATAATAAGGCGCTCACGCGCGTTCTTAGAAGGTAGTACCATAGTACAGTATTCCTACCCCGTCAAAAAAACAGCCAACCCAATTTGGTTTGGCATGGACGAGAATAGTTGGTTGCTGGCCGAGTTGGTCAAGTAGACGTATCAGATTGATTCATTTTCACGATCTGATAATTTACGTTAGATTGTTTGTTGAATGAGACAGCGATGGGTGCGCGCGCAGAAAGCAACTGCGGAAGCCGAAGAGTGAACATGGGCCCGGAAATAGAAAAATTTAGCATGTGCCGTAGGTACCAGTAGGTAGTGGACGGGAGAGTGCACCATCATCGTCATAAAATGGGTTTGTTTGGATTATGAATTATTAGAGATATTTTTATTATAGTATTTTTTGTAATGTGATGTATATGAAATAAAAATATAATTAAAAAGATAATGATGATGTAATGATGAAAATATAAATTGTAATGATGATGTAAGCAAATATATTTTGACAAATAAATCGCAATCCAAACAAACCCAAGATGGTGAGCTAAGTCTCAGTGGATCCACCACGCATACTATAACGTAGTCTGCAGCGTAGGCAACATTTTTTTCCGAGGTCTCCGCGTGGATTTTCATCGATCGATGACCATATGTCGCGCCCGACCTTTTAATTTAGGGATATTTCCAGATACCTCCTTAAAATATTTAACAATTACACTCAATTACCCTCAGGTTTCAATAATTACATATTGACCTCCCTTAGTCCAATCAAATGACTAAAATGTCCTCTACTTAATAGTTAATTTATAAGGAGACATTTAGAACTGTAAAAGAAATACTTTTTATTATCTTACTTGCCATCTCCTAATCTCAAAAAATAAAAATCACTTTTTTTACAATTTTCATCTCTCTCTATCTCCCCTCCTCTTTCCTCCTATAACCGTTTTTTTTACATCAAATATCGCATTCTATTATTACAGCTATCAATTTTCTATCATTTTCAAAGTTTTATATGCATTTATTGTTTTCCTATTTTACTATAAAAATTTTAGACCCTTTCCCCCTTTTTTTTCAATACTTTTACTCTTCATAAATGTTAGCCAAATGAAGTTGTCAAAATAACTAGGTGTAAATAGTGTATTTTACTGTCAAACTAGAGGAAGATGAAGAAGGTGACATTGACATGAGAGAAAAAATATGAAAATGATAGTTGAAAGATGAAGAAATGACTGTCATGTTTGCTGGACAAAAAGTTCAAGATATAAAAAACTCAATTTGTTTATCTATTTTATTTCCACCCATTGAGTGCGGTTTATTATAAAGATAGAATTTTGTCTCTATTTCTAAGAATGGTGGAGTAATGATAAATTACATTCTTGTGGATATAGGAGAGTTTTCTTGGTGTTGGTATTGATTGTGGTAACAAGTTACACTAGATAAGAATCAACAAGTAGTGAACTTTGAGATAAATTGGAGTTGTTGGTATTTGTTTGCTTAGTTGGGTTTGCCACGCTCAAGAAGTTAAAGATTAAAAAACTTTATTTTTCTTTTTTAGAAGAAGGGTATGTAAGAATGTTTATAAAAAAGCATAGCTGTTGGAGCCTATATTGTTACATAAATCTTAAAAGTAAGAGAGGTAGATATAATTTTTAAAACTTGACTTGAGGGGAGCTCTTTGCAATTGCTGGAAACCTCGAGGTAGGCTTTGAAATTATCCCTTTAATCCAATTTATTGTACAAAATTGCACCGTCAAAAATAGATAATTCCAGAAAAAATTGGCATTCCCACGAACCATCCCTCCTCTGACCAACCACTACTAGAACTACTATAAAAGGGCCATCATCCTTCCTGTTTGCTCAACCAGAGATCACTGAAGAAAATCTAGAATTGCGAAACCTAACTATTTGGTTCTACCTATCTATCTATGGCAATCAAGGTCCACGGTAGTGTTTTCTCCCCAGCAGTATTGCGGGTATTTGCATGTCTTAACGAGAAAGACTTGGAATCAGAATATGTTGAAATTAACATGCGAGCAGGAGAGCACAAAAAGGAATCCTTCCTCGCCCTCAATGTAAGAACGTCAGCTTACTATAGATATGTTTCTAGCAGTAATATTTAGCCTCGGATACTAATTTTATATGTATATGCTTTTCCTTTTTTGGTTAATTTTGGCCCTCTAATATGTTTTTTTCTCCCCTCTGTCCCCCATAAACAGCCATTTGGTCAAGTACCTGGTTTTGAAGATGGGGACTTGAAGCTCTTCGGTAAGTACTAGTGGAGTATATATGTTTTCCTTTCGATTTTTCTTCCCAAAAAAAAAAAAGAAGAAAGAAAAAGAATTTCGTGACGGTGTATGCAGTATAGATTTTTTTTTTTTTTTTAAAAAAGAAAAAATTGAAATGCAGAGTCAAGGGCTATAAACCAATACATCGCTCAGGCTTACGCGGACAAAGGGAACCAACAACTGACGTTCGTACAAGATGCAAAGAAGATGGGGCCGGTGTACGTGTGGATGGAAGTGGAGGCTCAGAAATTTGACCCTCCATCTTCAAAGCTGGTGTTCGAGCTGTCCGTAAAGCCCCTCCTGGGCATGAACACCGACGATGCGGTGGTGGCAGAGCACGAGGGGAAGCTGGGTGAGATTCTTGATGTGTACGAGGCTCGGTTGGGGCAGTCAAAGTACTTGGCCGGAGACTGCTTTACCCTGGCGGATCTCAACCATCTCCCTGCTATCAACTACTTGATGGGTACGACCGCCAGGAAAGTGTTCGATGCACGGCCCCACGTGAGTGCCTGGTGCGCTGATATCTTGGCCAGGCCGGCTTGGGCCAAGGTCCTGGCCCTGCAAAAGCAGCATCCCAGTTAATTTAATCCTTTTGTTTTGGTTTTATTCAGATCATCTGTCGGGCCGGCCGGCTCTGTCTTCCCGGGTGTCTGTCTTTCTGTGTTTTGTGTTTGTACCGGTGTCCGGATGTGTGTGGAAGCTTTTGGAGTGTGTGAGGAGGGTCAATAGCGTCCGTTGACCCACGTCATCTGACGTGAAGGTCCATTGGTCTCTGTTGCCCCCTCGTAGAAATAAGCTCCGTTTGAATTAGCCGTTTTTAGGGTTATTTTTAAAAAATAACACTGTAACATTTCGTTTTTGAAATACAAGTCCGTTTGAATTAATTGTTTTTGAAGTTATTCTTTAAAAATTATATAAAAATTTTTTACGATAGATGTTTGTTGAATTATTTTTAAAGGTATTTTTAAAACATATTGTTGAGTATTTTTATAATTTATAATTTTTATATTTATATACATTTATATATTTATAATATATTTATAAATATTTATAAATAAATATATTTATATAAAAATATATAAATGTTTTATATTATCTCTAGTAGCAATCAGTTTGTTAGTTTCTGCCGAAAGTTTTTTGCGGCATTTATTTATTTATTTATTTTATTCTTCTTGGTAGTGTTATTTCGAAGGAAGGATCAAGTACGCACGTTGGACAGCGCGATACGCTCTTTATATAATTTGAGGGCTAGTATTCAGTTCCTTACGCAATAATCACGCCGTCTGGGTGGGCACTTCCCTCCTTTCGGGAGCCTCGCTTTTTTAATTATGCCACATGTCTCGATATATTAGAATTAATTGTCACGACTTTTTAACTAATTTTATGCTTTTATATAGGAGGATCTACGCCAATCAAAAACTGATTTACTAACTTACTTAATTGGACGCCTCTATTGTCCATAAAAATGAGAATCCCTTTGTCAATAAATTGGTTCTGGAGGGAGCGCAGTGCAGTTCTAGAAGAAGTCTCAAGGTAGTTGATTGCTTGAGGTGGTCTAAAAACTCTCTTAGTGTCTTTTCTCGACCACGGATTGATGATGACTATTGTCGACTGCGTTAATTTTAGTACCTAGTATTTCTTTTTGGGGCATTTTCAGTCGCTTGTGTCCAAAATCCATCCTCGTCCTCGTGTGGAAATTGACATGTGAAAAGAAAGAAAGATTAAGCGAAACTGACATGCGGGACGATTTTTTCCTTGTCCTAGGAAGAGGTGAAAAAAGAAAATTGGCATGTCGAAGTGATCATCTCTTCCTATAGCACCTACCTTCCAAAGGAACAAGAGAATTGATCAATCTGCATTTTCTGTGATCATGGCGGCAATCAAGAAATGTTTTCTCTGCCCCTTCACTGAGAGTGAGAGCCGACAACTTTTGCTCCAGTTTCTTCACGTTCATACGGTAGCAAGAAACTTTCCTTTGCCTCAACGTAAGCAAGTTTGACATGACTTCCTGAAGTAAACAAGAGCAGAAGATGCCTTCCCAAGTTATTGTTCTTCACCAACCTCCTCCTCTAATTGATGGCAGAATCCACTACATCAATTAGGCTCCAGAAGATTGTGGTTTCTGTGGATTAAGGTTAGTAAACTATCGTAAAAGTCTTTAGGCTTTGGTAAAAAAAAATTAGGCTCCAGAAGGTCAACTGAAATTGCGAATGCTGTTTTGCCAGCAATACAAAAATTGCAAGGCAGAGAGACTTTAGTTCCTGAAGTACCATAGATAAAAACAAATAATTCATCGAACAAAAAATACCTGTATCCACCACTGCGACAAGCATAATATCATGTTTCCAGCTGCAAAGATAGCCCACATAGTTCATGACCAAAGAACGATCCTTCACACATCAAACCTGATTGATTTGCAGCAGCCTTTAGTTACATCTTTAGCTTGAGGAGAAGCCTGCCAGAACAATAATTTATGATTAATTTCGACTAAGACCGTCAGGTATTGAAACTTATGCCAAAAGTTCATCTCTGGATAAATAGGCGAAGAGCAATTGCGTTTTGGTGGTTATGCTCAAAGCAATTCAAGATATTCTTGGACACTGCTCTACCTTTGGCTTACTCGGTGTGAAAATGGAGACAATTGTTTTTTCTAATCTAACCATTTGGAGACATCTTCCAGATATTCAAGTTCAATAGAACTATTGCCAGAATCCTTCCTAAATTCCTTGTTTTTCATCAATCTTCGAATTTCTTCCACATCATCCCATCTTCCCATTTCTGCATAAAGATTAGACAGGACTACATAGTAAGCACAATTTTCTGGCTCCAGGTCCACTAATTTCCTAGCTGCAACTTCACTTAATTCTAAGTTCCCATGTACTCTACATCCAGAAAAGAAGGCTCCCCAAATAGTCTTGGTAGACTGAAAAGGCAGTTTGTCAATGATCCTTAGAGCATCCTCTAAACGTCCATCACGTGCTAATAGATCAATCATACAGGCATAGTGTTTGACACCAGGTGAAAATCCATATTTCTGATGCAGTAAAGAGGAAAAAATTTCTTCCCCCCATTTTACCAATCCAGAATGAACACAGGCACAAAGCACTGCAATCAAGGTCACCTCATTAGGCTTATTAGCTCCTTCTCGCTCCATCTCAGAGAACCACATAACTGCCTCCTGACCATTTTCAGCTAAAGCAAACCCTTTAATCAGGGCATTCCACGTGAAAACATTCTTCTCTTCCATGCTTTTGAAAACCTTTAGACCTTCTTCAATTCTACCACACTTTCCGTACATATTAATCAAAGCAGTACCCAGAATGACATCCAGTGTCCACCCTTTCCTCTTTATAAACTCGTGTATCCACACCCCCATGTCAAGCGCCCCAAAACTCGCACAGGCAGCCAGCGCGTTCACCATCGTCACCTGATTGGGTTCCACACCTGCATTCTGCATTTGCTCAAACGCAATTAGTGCATCTTTAAACATGCTACATTCTCGATACCCAGTGATGACTACGGTCCAAGTAACCACGTCTTTGTGAGGCATTTCATCGAACACGTAGCCAGATGACACCATGTCCCCGCAGGACGCGTACAAGTTCAGTAGCGAATTCTGAACATAAATATCATTGAGGGGACCCAACTTAACGATCTGGGCATGTATGCATTTGCCTTGTTTGAGGCTCCTGAGGTCTGACAGAGATTTGAGGATAAAAGGGAAGGTATAGTTATTAGGGAAGATGAGATTTTTATGCATGTGGGAGTAGAAGGAAATAGAATAGTGATGGGCATCAGAACGAGAAAAGGCTCTAAGGAGCTGGTTGCAAATGAAAGTTTGGGGGTTTTGGGGATTAAGAGTATACAGGAGGAAAGCTGTTTGTAAAAGGCCTAATGATCGGCAGGCAGAGATGAAATGGGAAGCAAGAGTGGTGTTTGGATAGAGGTTCTGGATGATAAGCTGAGCCTGAATTTGGTAGACATGGGCGGGTGAGTTGCAATTAGTTCCTAGGAGCTGGGCTATCTTGCTCGCAATACTGTTGGAGTTTCGAAACTTTCCCACCATCTTTCTTGTTGTTGGTTTTGCTGATTTCTGGTCCGAATTCGATCATGGTCGTCGTGACTGGTGAACGATTGCACACAGGAGGCGTTACTGCATATGACTGAAATTCACAGAAGAACAACACGAAGATCGCACATAAGATAAAAAGTAAGTAGCAAAGAGAAAGAATGCGCATCCGGGGAATCGAACCCCGGTCAGTACCGTGGGAGGGTACTATGATACCACTACACCAGATGCGCTGTTTGTTGGCAGGACCAATTGCATTACCCTTATTAGATGACTAAAGACACTTCCCACAACCCCCTTTCCACTACTAGCAGGACCTCAGAAGCAGGTTACTTTCGGCTTAGCAACGTCATGGTTCCCCCAAACAAATAATTCATAAACTGTGAGTTGTTATCGTTGAAGATGACGGAGTAGTATGTAGTACTAATGTAATTATTGAATAGTCACGCCAAAAATAGTCACCCGATTATTATTGAATCAGTAGGCTGGTACTGGGATTCTACTCGTAGTAATAAGAAATCAATCGGTCCGAGAATGAGGATAGTGGGGCTGACCGGAGGGATTGGATCAGGGAAGAGTACCGTCTCCAATCTTTTCAAGGCCCATGGTATTCCGGTCGTCGATGCCGATGTCATCGCTCGTGTAAGCCCCGCTTTTCCAATTCCTATTAATCGTTCCCGTTCGTTAACCTACCCTCTGTTTCTTCCATCACTAGTCAATTCTTTTCTTTGTTCTTTCCCGATTGAAACAGCCCAGAAACTACAACTACTAGTACCTCAACTGCTATTCTTTTCATATATACAAGTTGACATTTGACCAAAAAAAAAAAAAAACCTGCTATTCTTTAATTTCTTTCATATATATATTAGTCAGTGTTAATGATGTAATTTACTGCATACCGAAATTAAACTTGAGTACTTGGTTTCAACTCTCAGTAGCGCTTTTTTAACTTGCAGGATGTTTTGAAAAAAGGTACTGGTGGTTGGAAAAAGGTGGTGGCGGCTTTTGGGGAGGACATCCTGCTTCCTGACGGAGAGGTGGATCGCCCGAAGTTAGGTCGCATTGTATTTTCTGATCCACAAAAACGCCAGATTCTTAATAGGTACATACTCTTTATTCATTAGAAAAGAATTTGGTTTTGTTTTTAGTACTTCTGTTAGCTTGGGTATGCATTAATGCTCTATTTATGTATTTGGTGCTTATGCACTGGTATCTGATTGATGAATATGGAAGCTTCCAACATCCGGATGCGACTAGTTAGCTTGTGGATAAATGCTGCGCCCCCTTTAGTTTTACATTAAAGCTTTGATTAGGCATCAGCTTCCTTGATGGTAATGTAAAAACTATCTTTGGATTTTTCATTTGTGCTTTGCTTAGATAAGGGAAAAAGTTGCATTTAGATATTAGTGAAGTAATTATTGCCATGATACATTGATGTAGAGTGAAAACTCTGATGTTTGGTCATTAGCCATGAATGAATAGCTTTTTCAAGTTTGGTGGTGCTTTTAATATTGTTAGTTTGATGCTCAATTAAAACTGTTTGAGTATGGTTGGACTTTGCCTGTATCTTATCTAAATACGACAACAGAATCACTTTGAGTTGAACTCATGGAAAGTTCCCCCCTGCCCAACTATTTTGGGATATAATGGGTAGGGTTTGCAGGGACCAAGAGTTTATGTGCTTTGCAGCGGGCGAATTTTGGATGATATGTTGCTAGTTCGTTCGGTTGCTGCCTATTATTCCTGTAAATGGTCTGTTGTGAAGTTGAGAAGTTTTCATACATATATATATATAAATTATGTTTGGATTTTCTAGCTTTTGACAGTCTAAAGAGCTTGTTAGATTTGTTTCCTCTTTCTGATTCTTGTGCATCAGTCATTAGAATTGAATGAGCTGATTCTTTTGGAAGAACTTTGCGTGAACCTTGACTTTGGCAATTTATGCATTTAGATTTCTGGCACCATACATCTCATCAGGCATTCTCTTGGAAGTGTTGAAACTATGGATGAAGGGGTGCAAAATTATTGTGCTCGATGTCCCTTTGTTGTTTGAAGCCAAGATGGACAGGTGGACAAATCCTATTGTTGTTGTTTGGGTTGATCCCAAGACTCAGCTCCATCGGCTCATGGCAAGAGATGGAACCACAAAAGAAGATTCTAAGAGCAGGATTAACTCTCAAATGTCTCTTGATCTCAAAAGGACCAAAGCAGATATTCTAATAGATAACACTGGATCACTGGCAGATCTGAATGAAAATTTTCAGAAGGTATTGGCCCAGGTCACAAGGCCTTTGACATGGACAGAATTTGCTCTATCTAGACAGGGTGCTATTGTTGCATCTATATCCATTTTTCTAGGCATCATCATATGCAGGAAATGTTTGTGATGATATTGCATTTATTTATTGAGATAAATTTCATAAACTTCTTATTGTTGAACTCAGCCTTGTGAAATTTGGAAGGCGTTAATGATCCTTAATGTACTATATAATTGGAACTATAATCTTCTTGTGTCTCACCTAAAATAATGCAGAATGGTTTAATGGAGCTTCTGTTTCAGTTCAGTGATATTTGATACTTTTCTTAGCCCCATATTACCTGGATTTATGGTGTCACTGGTGATATATGAATTGGTAAAGAAAAGTGAGAGGGCTTCCAAAGACGTCTTACAGTATGCTGCTGTAGCTTACAGGATCATGTATATTTAATTTTTTTCCTCAGCTGTAGCTCATTAGGTGGAATCATGGATTGGATTCTAGGTATCTCTGATACAAGAGACAGAGAGAGGGAAGGGCTGTGTTGAGTGGTAAGGTGGAAAGGATTGTAAGTAGAATATCTTGGATTCAAGACCACTTACTTGAAGAAAAAAAAAGAATGGATGTGACTTTCCATTGAGTAGATTCCTATGACTTTTTTTTTTTTTTTTTTAAAGACAGTTAATGGAGTAGATTTCTGTGCTTCTTGAACTATATGCTTATCTTTTCTTTTTTCCTGTATTCAAGTCTATTAAAATTTAAAAAAAATGGATGCGACTTTCCTCGAGGGTTTCTAACAAAATTGAATTTTTGGGTCAAATTGAAATTAAGTTGTAAAAGGTTGTTCAGTTTATGTGATCCAAGAAAGATGCTCTTGTGCCTATATTCCTTTCCTTTTTTTCTTTTGGATCATTTGCAGGAATCAGATTCTTTATCTGAAAAAAAAGAAGATGTCTTTTCTTGTATAAGCATCGGCGTGACTATTATTTTCATGTGCATGTAGCTCTTTCACAGCGAAACTGGTCCTTGTCAAGTACATAATTAGGAATCTATACATATGTGCATGGAATATGGATACGTGCAAGTATGCATACGGGCCACCAATTTGCTGAAAAAGGTCATGTTCTTGTCCTGTCTATAAATTTGTGATTGCGTTCTCTTAGTCCCCTTCACTATATCTTACAAATCACAAGCAACCAGAGAAGTCGATCGAGGATGAAACTTCAACAGTTCTCTGGCGATCATCACCATCAGGAGCATTTGATGGATTATGACGAAGCAAAAAAGGTGATCCGCAGGGGGGTGACCCTAAGGAGAGTTTATGCGGACGCTAGGGTGGCCATGCCTGGAAATCAAACTCTCAAGGGAAAGGGTGGCTGGAATTACATTTCCATGGAGCTTGAAAGACGAAACAAGCGATCTGGTATTGAAGACTCCATCAGGACCATCATGTTCTTGGGTTCCTGGAGCCACACTTGAGGCTGATCCATGTGACTTCTTAGTCAACTCTATTTTGCGCAGAATGCTATTCCACAAAGTGAATGACGAAAAACTACCTATTATGCAACTGCACCTATTATGTACTTTCTCAACTTCACAGGATTTTGGGAACACAATAAGAAAGAACTTGGATCGGTATAATAATAATACTACCTGTTTTGTTTGCTAGCCTAGTGTGATTTCTTTTTAGCAGTATTACTTTGAAATTCTCCATGTCACGGTCATAAATGATCGACTTTCTTTCATTTTACCGGAGATGCAACTGCAGTTTTGGTAGATCATAACCAAATTTTCTTTGAGGTGATTTAACATGTACGTTACTAAACGAAAGTGAAGATTAATTGAGAGATTGCTCGTTGAATTTCACAAATCGTACTTATTATTATTATTTTTTAATGTACGTACACCCTCAAAGAAAAATGACAGACAACCATGCTTACCAGTTGGTTTAAAATTTGTGAAAATTTGAGGTCTCCTCTCAAGAATAACGAATTTTGTTCTATTCTTGTAAGGTATATTTTCGAATCCTAGTTTAAGAAAAGTGAATGAGACTTCAGGACAGAATAAGAAATGGAGGAGACCTCCAACTCAGAGACAAAAGGATTGTCTGATATTGTATGACGAGTTGAAATCAGAAAATTGAAGGAGCGGATGGAAAAAGGTCAAGGTGACGCGCGATTTGCCTATAGAGTACAGGAGCATATCGAAACCTGGACCCCTGGAATTGGGTTCTTGACATTCTACAAATGGGCCTGGCCTTGATGTACGATCGGGCCTGAGTCTGCAAATATTCGGCGAGTCCAAAGTCCATGGAAAAACCAAGCCCGTTTATCGACTGAAAATCCTAAAGCGAACGGAATCTCCAGTCAAACTCAAGCTGGAGTACTGAAATTTGTGTGGGCAAGAAGACTAGCCTGAAAATTTTGATTTGGAGCAAGTATGGCATCGTCGTCGGATCACAAGGCAACCGTCATCGACGGCAAAGCAGTAGCTCATACTATACGGTCCGAAATCGCCGATGAAGTCCGTCAACTGTCCCAGAAGTACGGCAAGGTCCGAACTTGCCACTTTTTCTTTCTTTCTTTCTTTCTTTCTTCTGTGTAGTGTTTGAGAAAATGGCAGCAAGAATTTCAGCAAAATTTCCTTGCTTGAAAGTTGAAACGATAACATTTTCCTCCAAAGTTAATATCTGGTCATTCGATTATCTTATATGCATAGGTAGATAGAGGTGAGCTTAACAAAAAGGGCATAAATTGGCCTGATTTTGTGTGGAATTTTGGTGATAAACAGGTCCCAGGATTAGCCGTGGTCATAGTGGGACATAGGAAAGACTCTCAAAGCTACGTGAGTATGAAGAGGAAGGCATGTGCTGAGGTTGGGATCAAGTCCTTTGACATCGGCCTTCCAGAGCAAGTGTCCGAAGCCGAATTAATCAGCAAGGTCCATGAGCTGAATGCAAATCCAGATGTTCATGGTTGGTTAATTATATACCAGATTATTCTTCTTGTTACCTTTACAGCTTTCGGTTTCATCACCAAGCTAATTGAGCTCATAAATATTTTGTTACTAAGAGATCCGATATACTAGTGTTTCATCTTGTCGTAGCTTTGATTTGCCATTTCTTGTCAGTGTATTATTGCTTTCCACAAATCTATGCTAAGGAAGTAAACTTTAAAAAGTAATAATAATAAAAGAGAGAGAGAGAGAGACAGACAAGTTGGAGATTGTGATTGTCACTATTGTTGCAGGTATACTGGTGCAGCTTCCACTTCCAAAGCATGTAAATGAAGAGAAAGTTTTGGGTGAAATTAGCTTGGAAAAAGATGTGGATGGCTTTCACCCTTTAAATATAGGCAAGCTTGCGATGAAAGGCAGAGAGCCTCTATTCCTTCCTTGCACCCCTAAGGCAATATACTTCGGTCTTGAGCACTTAAACGGTTTGATGTAGAAGTTTTCATAATTTGTTTCATGATATGCAACATACTTATATGGGTGAACTACATCGTTATTTGGACATTTTTGAGAGGCTCTATTTCTTGAGCAGGGCTGTCTTGAGCTTCTGTCACGTAGTGGCATTAGCATAAAGGGCAAGAAGGCAGTTGTGGTAGGACGAAGCAATATTGTTGGATTACCTGTTTCCCTACTACTACTCAAAGAAAACGCCACTGTCACTATAGTGCATTCACGTACCAAGGAACCAGAAAAAATTATTCGTGAGGCAGACATTGTTATTGCTGCAGCAGGACAAGCGAACATGGTATCAAGAATTTTTTGTACAACTTTTTCCCTTTTTTCCCTGTGATATAATATCATTGTTGTAATATGTGACGAAGCATCTTTTTCACTATTTCCTTTGTCCTATATCCAATTTGATAGTGAAGAACACGCATGTTCGGGGTTGACATCTTATCTGAGAAGAAGCCCTTATATATGGTCTTGACTTTAGAACCCTGTATGAGATGGTGACCGGTAATTGAATGTAGAGACTTTGCACCATATGTTTCTTCTACAAATAGAACATTACAAAACCAGCATTCAAATAATGGGATGATTAGACCCTAATCAATGCAGAGTTTGTGGCTATGTATCTTCCTTCAAATTTCTTGGGTAAATGGATTGTCAATTCTACTTGATAGAATATCACGTGCTTAGTTACATCTTGTCATAGGATGATGGACATGCTGATATTTTGCTCACTAAAGTACCTAATAATCTGGATTTTCAGATACAAGGCAGCTGGATCAAATCTGGTGCTGCTGTTATCGATGTGGGGACAAATGCTGTGGATGATCGAACTAAGAAGTCAGGTTATAGGCTTGTGGGAGATGTTGATTTCAAGGAAGCAAGCAAAGTGGCTGGATGGATAACTCCTGTTCCTGGAGGTGTTGGACCAATGACAGTGGCAATGCTACTCAAAAATACTTTGGATGGAGCTAAGCGGGTGATTGAGCAATAATTCCTCTTTTAATACTTCTCATCCTAATAAAATGCCAATCAAATCAGAGTCACTGATACAAGGAAGAAAAGTGTACTTTAACGTTTTCCTATGTTTTCACGAGAATCTATCTATACTGTTCAAAATCGATTTCAGGAAAAATTAGAAGCAGTTCTCTTGTTTCACATTACTTGAGCTTTATTAATCTCATAAATATTGTCACGTTCGCATACTGTGGTTTAGTTCATCCTGCAGACTGAATTTAGTTGTTTGTTATAATAATCAGGGAAATCACGAGTAGAATTTTTGTTTTTTCCTAGGCTCTGTTTTGAGTTAATGGGTTAATGGGGCGGCTTATAGGGGTTGTGGATTAGGAATAGTTGCCTTGAGGAGGAGGCGCAAAGATCCATCAAAGCACGCCAAGATTGCTGCATTTGGCTTTTTAGGATCGATAACTTGGGTCAGACTACGGCATCAGCATGCTCAGCAGCAAGAATTGGCTGCTATAACTTGCAATGTCATATTCCGGGGGATTTATTAGGGAAACCGAAATTCTCCATTATTTTTATAAAAATTAAGGGGTGGAAAAGGTTAAAATGGGGCTCGTTGTACAATTCAGCTGGCAAGTCAGCAAACCTCTCAAAGTCGTCATCCTATAGGGAAAACAAAAAGAAAGAGTTATTTGGCGAGGCGCAGGCTGCAGTAAGATGGATGTTAGATGAAGCCGTCAAGGGTTCCAGCAAGGATCCCTGGAGCTAAAATAGGAAGCCTTAACATTGGAGTTAAGGAGTTTGAGGGCAGCTTTAGATTTGATACACCTCGGAGTTTTATACTGATTGATGGACGCCCCTTGATTGATGAAAAAGTCCATCAACGACTCAAAAGTTCCGGCCTCGACGATTCGTATTTCCAGCGGTCCGACGGACTTGTCAAGGGTGCGGCATCTCCTGTAGGTGTAATCAAGCCGTTCCTCCACGGCGACGCAACATTCTTGAAGCACGGTTGGATCGATGGCAAAAGCTTCGTCCACCAATCCATTGTTGTAGGCGATCTCCCAGTAAATGACGTAGTGGCCTGGTACGGTTGAAGCATCGGCACAGCTGGTGTATTCCACTAGTAAAGCATTGTAGGGCTCCAGAAGCTTTTTGGCGGCGGTGATGCTCTTGTGCAAGTCCTCTTCGTTGGTTTTGTCATTGTCGACGCTGAGGACGACGTTTCTCCGACAGATGAATCTGAATTGTGGGGCTTGATTGTGAAATCCGGTCACTTGGAGCACGTCACCGATGCGATACCGATATAATCCTGTTTCATTTCACCAACCAAAAATCATATGAGCCCCCCACTCTTTCCTTCCCCTTAATCTATCTATTAACTGTAGATTTTAACTGTAGATTACTTCAAATTAGAATCACGAGTCTATTTCCTCGTATTCCCTTATCCTGTTAGTGGTTGTTTGGGCAACGCAGGGATGAAATTAGATTTAAAACCTCCTCAATTTTAATGATTCAAAAATCAGTGTGGGTTTCGGATTCACTCAAGCAACGTATCATCATCTCTCTTATCAATCCCCTGGAGCACGAGCGTCGTATGTGCAACAAGTAAGAGTTGAGATTGAATTACGGAATGCTAACCGGCGAATGTGGTGACCACCAACTCGTAGTAGCAACCGACTCTGACGTGCACCAGGTCAACAAGCTTACTGGGGGGAACTTCTTCTTCTTCTTCTTCTTCATCCAGGTCTATCGACCATGTTGCACTCTCTCCCAAAGGAATGAACTCAAAGTAACCCATGTTAGGCAACAGGGTGAAGGAAACATCAGCAGGCTTGCAAAAGGGTTTCAAATTTACTCCGAAGTAGCACTCCGACGAAGCATACATGGTGCATACCAGGGGTAATTTGCCATCGCTATAGTATTCCAGCGATGGTATGTACTGCGACATGGACCCCGTGATCACAGCCTCAATGTACTTGGCCTTAGGCCAAAGGCGACGCACTATTCCCTTCCACGACTTACTGCTGCAAATGCTCTGAATCTCATCAGCCACCAGCGGCTGAGGCCGTAACAGAACGCTAGAGTACATTGCGGATTGACACTGGGCGTCGGTGATCATGGCATGATCGAGTTTTCCGGTGCGGATATCTTGGCACAATTTCCGCCAGTTGCGTTCGAGGAAGGAGATGGCCCGAAGGAATGCAGATGCAAATACGGCGCCCAGGCGGAGGACTTGGTGGCGGAAGACCAGGCCGGCCAGTAACTGGCAGTACATGCTTTGGTTGCTGTCGTAGCAGAGGATGGTTTGATCGGGGCTAGTGAAATCGTTGTAAGGATCGTGGGAACGGTTCTGGAAATGCTGGCTCTTGTAATAACTGGTCAGGACCGTGCGAGCTGGTAAGCCACAAGGAGTAGACATTTCTGCCTTGACGAAATACAGGAACATGGCTTTACCTTCATCAAGCCCACCAACGTACCTAGGCATCAATTAAAGATCTAATGCATCAATTAAGGACACTCCAAGAAACGTTGTAAATTATTTACATAGTATAAATAATTCAGGAAAACGCTGACTTTATGTACTATACTACAAGTCATGGTCTCGAAGAAATTTTGAGTGCTCATTGTCGTGGGTTTCTGCACAATCATTGGCTGGAAAGATCAGCCAATATATTACGCGGGACAGTTCCGTGGAAAAAATTAGTGCAAATTAATACTGTGGAATCTGAAATTCATAAAGAGTCGACTTTTTGATACCGGCAAATATTTACTATCATCACTTAGGAGAGATCATCCAAGAACATGAAGAAGGAAAGGAGGACACAATGATAATGTGAATGGTATCTAACTGGTTGATTATTGGCATGATGAGATTATAAAGAAAGGTTCGTCGGTCAAGATCTTCTTCAATTGATGGCATCAACTTTGGCTCTCCAGCGGACGTGCCTGAGCTGCAAATTAATTAGATTAAAAAAAAATAAAGTGTAAGAAAGTGTAGTCTTATTATGCATGAAAAGCGACTACAGACATGTACGTATGGAGAGTGGATATAGAGAAGAGAGGGACCTGCATAGCATCTCGGTTACAGGTTGAGAGGTAATGAGATTGGAGTTGTCTCCATTGGCAATTCTCTGGATGTAGGGACGGACATCCTTGTACGTTGTCACTGGTACGCAACGCTTGAAATGTGGTACCTGTGATTTTGATTCCACTCCCGCCATGTACTTGTTCAGGTACTCAGTCCCTTTATTCTGCGTCAGGATCATCTTCAAGACCTCCTCCTGGACCTCAGCTGCATTTGCTGTGAGCTTCTCCAGCTCCTTCAATGCCTTCTCGCCCTTGTACTCTAATTTCTTGCCGTCCATCACCATAAAGGATGCACTATTCTCTCTATATGCTGAGAAAAACAACGCTTGCTGTTGAATGTATGTTATAAGAGCTCCCAGGGCCTTCGAGCTTATATAAAGGCCTTCGAGTAACGTTTAAAAGAAAATCAAATATCTTTTTGTCTTGCTTCTTCTCGTCTTGGGTTTCTCTTAATGGCTTGTGGATCGATTCCTTGTCAGAGGGCAATGCGGCAATCAAAGTTCCGTATAAACAACTGTGGCTCCCACATAGGGGGCTCAACACATATCGCTGCAGATACTAGACGCATTAACTTATTCTCAAATCTTGTCACAATGCGTATTATTGTCGGATAACAATTTGATTGATGCCTTGTGTGTATGTATGTTCTACTGCAGTATTTCAGATCTGACAATACTCTAATATTTTTCGCAGATCTAACAATACTATAATGCTCGTTTAAACTTCATTGCTGGACTACAAATTAAGGCTTTTTTTTTTTAAAAAAAAAAAGACTAAATCATCCTTAATTTGCCGTGTGTGCGTCGGATGAAATTAAATGATCCTCAGTAGGATGTTGTCTATACTTGAACTCACACACACCAAATCAATAGAATTCCTCAGATAGAGAGCACATATTCGTTTAGGTTACCACTCAAAACATGCCATCATATTCCACCGCAAATTTGCAACCAAGAAACAAACACGAGCATGGTTAATTAATTAAACTGACCTGCCATATATAGAATTATTCTGTGGGATCACTTTCGTGCTTCGTCAAAGAGGCATTCGTTCTTGCAGCACCAGTTTCTTGATCTTTTCTGATTGATTTTACGTGCTACTTGTATAGAGTATTATTATTTGAAATAATTACTGTAGCACTTTTTGTGATGTGATATATGTGAGATAAAAAAGTGATTAAAAAATGTATTTATGATGCAAACGAAATATTATTTGAGATAATTTCACTGTCCAAACACTCCCATTTTTTTGAGACCTGATGCGCGTGCACACACATATATATGCTGTATATTTTACCAAGTTCTACTTTGTAATCAAACCTCCGAATAGAAAAAATTGTTCCTCGAATTATTGCTACTCCGTAGTAACATGAAACTAATTGTCAATAGATTGTTTAGGATTGAGTAAAAATGTCTGCCTCGAAAGAGTTGAGTTGTAATAGAAACGGATATGAAAAAAGGGATAATTTCAGAAACCTTCCCTGAGATTTCTGACAATTTCACTGAGCTCTCCTGAAATTTGAAAAATTACACATACCTCCCTTGTTATTTAAAATGGTAATTTTACCTTTAAATATTTTAATGAAATTCCCTTATTTGGCATGCTTATACTTAGAATGAATTTTAAAATTATTTTTTCATTCTTTTTCCTTCTTATTCCTTTTTTTAATTTTTCGATAATAAAACTATAGAACTACCACTATTGTCTCTAGTTTTTATTAGAACCAAATGTCAAAAAATTATGATAATTCTACGACTCAAAAAATTCATAAATTCTAAATGAATTATTTCAACATTTTTTTTAATCTTATAAATCTAAATTCATAATAAAATACCATAAAAATATCATATCATAGTAATAAAATTATTATTATAATTGTTTATCAAATAGTAGATATGGACATAAAAATTGTGTCATATTTGCCTTATAATTATACTAAATAATCTTATAATTATATAGAAAAATAAATTAAAACTCATTACACAAGAGTATTTTTGGGTATTCATTTAAAAAATTGACCAAGTTGATATTATTTTAAAGTTTTGTTACCAAAACTATCAAATCAAGACAGGAAAATGTAATTTTTCAAACTTTAGAGAAGCTCAGTGAAATTATTAAAAATCTCAGAGGAGGTTTTGAAATTATCCCTATATATATATATATAAGAGCTGTCAATCATTTTCACAAATTAGGCATATTATAGTTTTCCCCTACAAAAATTTTGGTTTAGGGTATCAGATCTCTGTCCTCCTTTGGGATCGACTGACGTGTAACTCATTAAAAAAGGACCAAAGGACCACGATCATTTTTATGATAGCAACCCTTGTGGCTAACAAGGCCAAGTTGTCTGATAAATAAAACAACTGAATCAGGATGGATGTTGGCATCAAACGGTCATTTCCATCCATATTAAACTTGGTGCACGTACTGATCGGACATTCAAGAGTCATTAACCGTCCCATTAACCTAAAGGGTTTTTTTTTTTTTGGTTGATGAGAGAATCCGCAACCCATTAACCTAAAGTTATTCGTAACAAAGCACACTATCAACCCTTCATTGGATTACAAAGAATAGGACCCTTTCCCGAACCAAAATCAAACGGGATTTAGCAGCAGGGGTTAAAGTACTCGGTATCCTTTTCCTACCGCCTTTGCATGTGATTTTGACCAAATCCATGGCTTGCAGTGATGTACCACCAAAACAAGCTCGGCCACACAACAAATTCGAGATGATTTGAGAGGAATATCTGTGAGACAACACTTTTAGACTGTGTTCAAACTTACTCTTTTTTTTTTTGGGGTGAACTCTAACAAAAAGTCTCCCAAATCCTGAAGTTACTCCCAAGTACTTTACTCTTTCAAAAGCATGTGTATTAAGGAAAAATTAATTACATCAATAGTTCCTCACGTATTACAAATGTGAAATTTTAGTCCATCAAAATTAAAATGAATGATTTTAGTCCTTAATAAATATAAAACGGCCACTTTTGATCCCTGTTCAATTTTTCGATTAAATTTGGCTGAATTCTGTCAGATTCCATCATCTTTCCCGTTGGATTTTGCAAATTTTCCAACCTAACCTGTTAGAAAGTTGTTTCAACAAATTCTAAGACTTGATTTTGGTGTCAATCAAGTTCCCAAATCATTTCAAACATGTCCCAGACTTGAAATCAAATAAAAATCATCGCATAAACACAAATCAAAAGATCAAACGAGAAATCCAAAACTCTAAATTTCTCACCGATCTATTTTCTCCGCAAGACTCAAACAAGGTTGCAATCAGATTATATCGAAATGATTTCTAGGATTCTAAATTTCAAGAACCATGAGAACTTTGAACCCAAAAACCCTGACCAAAATTCCACTGAAAAGTGGGCTAGGGACCAAAATCAAGCATTTTTTATTTGTTAGGGTTCAAAATTGCTCGTTTTGATTTTGAGGAGCTAAAATTTCAGACCGGTGATATATGACGGATGATTGATGCAATTTTTCTTAAAGAGTTTTAACCATGCGCAGAGGCAAAAAAAGAAATAAAAGATGTATTATTCTCAATCATGGCTGATTGTTAGAAAAATTTGCCCCTTTTTTGACTCTACCCTTGGCCGGTTGGGAGTTGGGACCAGCGTTCAAGCGGTCGTCACAAAAATCACTTAGCCTATTTTTGTTTAAAACCCACGGCATGTAATCACATCTATTTAACTCACTTTCAACCGCTTGCAGATAGAAATATTACTATACGTTCCTGTCCCTCCCTCTACCCCTGTTCAGCCTTATCCAACATATGAAAAGTGAGGGGCTCATCCATTGCTAGCTGAAGTCCCGATCATTGATGAGGTTGGTGGCTGCCGCGTCTGCCGTGATTTTTTTGTTGTCTTTTTGCAACAAATGATGGAGATATGTTGTTGTTGTTGCTGCCAATGCCATTTGCCAATGCCTCCCCATCAATTAATATCCTGGATCACCTGACAATGCTCTGCGGGAGGCAATCCAAGATTAGTGGCACCAGACTTTTTTCCCATTAATGGCTAAAAAGGATCTTATAGAGTGTCTAGGGTTGGGCCAGGAAGGTCGCGATGGTGAGGAAATGGATAAATGGGAGGATTGGGATATAATGCTGAAGAAAGCCAACTTTGGAGACGCTTGGCTTATGTTGACTGGACCGTACTCAAGTACCTCGCATGCCGTCACCCCAATGATGCTGTCCGCCATTACCGTTTGCCTCCTTGGACGTATTCCCGCCGTACAACGTTTCATGTGTGATGATGAAGCATCCATCATACAGTTGAAAGCGAGATCCATCCCCAGTTTCACTGAATACATACGTTCAGCGTAGAGCTAATCTGTCCGCCTGTTTCTGCATTTTTGTGGGCGTACGACTTCTCCATTTTTAATATTTGTAAGCACTTTCCATCAGGGTAAAGGTTGCAAGGTACTCCTGTTCTTCTCTTCGTACAGTGAAGGGCAAAGGACAGAGCACAGAATGGAACATCAAACCTTTTTGTTGTTATTGGCACAATTTATGTTATTTGATCGCAAACAGAGACCATGCATCTCTATAATTGCTCAAAAAGTTTGATTTCAAAAGAAAACAGAGACCATATAAATGCATGTATCTCTTCGTCCCATGCATCTGCCCCACTAAACATGAGCAAGAAAGCCAAATGATCAAAGGGGCAGCATTTGGGAATGGTATCGAGGACGAGAAATTTGGGAATGGCGCAGGAAAATTAAACTTGAGAAGCGAGCGCCTTTCTTCTTAATTGCTCCTTAATTCCATTAATTTCCATCTCTCCAAAGTGTGAAGTAACTGAGGCGACACGCTAACCATGCATGCATGCGTGATGATGCATCTTCTGCTCCGCTTGACTTGAGTATATATGCTGATCATGCATCGGTCTTTGGGGAACTTTTCCTTGATCAAGCCATGGTGCATCTTAAAAGAAGTTTTAAGTCCGTCAGTATTTCGGTGCAAGGAAGACAAAAAAAAAAAAGAAGCTATCATATCCTTGGTTTTCTTTCTCGTCGAGTTTTTAATTGCATAATCTTGCTGAAGAGATCTTAATCTTATGGGTAAAATTGAATTTTTAAAAGTTAGAGGTTCTAAATTTGAATCGTTCTTTCGCACTCCCTACTTCTTAAATTGCATATTGCTTAAAAAATAAAATAAATAAATAAAAGTACATAATCAGAATTTCCCTGAATCGCTACTATTGTTCATTGGCAAAGCTCTAATTTTGTAAATTGGAATGCCCCGAAGACCATGAAATGAGACCCTTTGGATAAATCCAGTGTGTCTTGTGCGCCAAGGCAAAAAACTTGTTGCAGTTTTCTGTTAGTAGTACACTATAATATTGCAGAGATGCAGTATTGAACCAGTTGGAATCCTCTGTGCCACTACTCGATGTCAAATTCAGTGTCAATCCCACTAATCACGTGATGGTAAAAGAAATTTAAATAAACAACATATGACAAATTAATTAAATAGGACACTTGGTATAAATATAGAAGTGACACTAAATTGCCACTGAAAAAGTGGCACTAAGGATCCCGTGTGGTATTGAACAGGGTCCACAGACCAATCCCAAACAATCCTATAATTGGAGCAACTAAGAAGTAAGAACCAAGAAGGACTGTTGTTTTTCTCGTCAATTGATTGATACCGTCTATTTATTCGTGCTTCCTTTTCTGTAGTTTTTTTTTTTATTTGTTTATTTTCTGAGACCAACGGTGTGAGATTACGCCCTTTTTCCATTTGTTGTTTGGGCCGTGATATGGACCAAAGTCATTTAGCTAGAGGAACCGTCATACTGCCGGCCCAATGGACTGAGATTCAGAATTATGGGCCATATGCTTGGATTCTTTTTTGTAGGCTCCCCTATTTTGTTCATTAGCTTGTCGTTAGTTATTGTAATTTAAGGAATCAAAAAAGAAATAAAATGAAATATTTATGTAGAAAAATATGATAATATAATAAAAAGTAAAATAGAAAAAGGTTTGAAAAATGAGGCAGAAGATCCTTTCCGTTGTATTGCTCTCAAACGTTCTCCTTGCATATTCACTTATATAACTAACCAATGACTGAGGAGAGGTTTGGATAGAGTATTATTTAAAATATTATTTGAAATAATTACTATAACACTTTTTGTGATGTGATATATGTGAGATAAAAATGTGGTTGAAAATATAAAAAGATGGATTGAGAATGTGTTTATGATGCAAGCGAAATATTATTTGGAATAATTTGCTATCCAAACACTCCCAATATTATTTGAAATAATTACTGTAACATTTTTTGTGATGTGATGTATGTGAGACAAAAAGATAATTGGAAATATAAAAAGGTGGGTTGGGAAATGTGTTTATGATGCAAGCGAAATATTATTTGAGATATTTGTGCTATCCAAACACTTCTTTATAAAATCTGATGAAAATACTTATTAAAATAAACTTTAGTTTTTACTGTTAAAAATTTCTTGAACAAAAAGAGGCCACTATTAAACTGGAAACTATAATACTTTGTTAAAAATTTCAGGAACAAAATGGCCCCCTTTTTTCTTTTTTTCCTATGCTGAGGAAATGCTTGGCCGGCAGTCAGGCCAAGGGGCATTCTGCAAAATACTGCTGGGGGGACAATGAAACGAAACGTTTTACTGACAGACAACCACTACGACATCGTTGTGCAAAGATAGGCAACCAAACGACGTCGTGCGATGAGGAGTTCCAACAAAAACCGAACTGGTGTATGGATAAACACATAACTTCGAGCTGGGAGTGGTCGTCTTTTATGGCTGTGGTGGCAAGTCTTGCCCTCCATCGTCATTGTCCCGTTTCTCCTGCATCATCATCCTCGTCAGTAACAAGGGTACGGACATGGATTCCCCTCCCCAACTCAGCAAGAAGGCCCTTTTGGACTCGGACTTTATCTGAGTCTACAGACACAGCTCACTCTTCTTCTTCACTCGTATGCCTCTCTTCTCCGTCGTCGTCTTCTTCTTCTTCTTCTTCATCGCCGGAAGTGACTACACCACCCACTGCTGAGTCTTGCATCAACTTGGGACTCTCCCTCTTCTCCAAAGGACGGGTATTTATCTGTATTCTTTTCTGTCTTTCTTTCTCGGATTATTGCTAATTTTAGCACTGGTAGTAGCAGTAGGACGCAATTGAATCTTGCAGTAATTATGCATGTCCTTTGTTCTGTGTTTGTACTACTAAAGGTAATTTCTTGTACTAGCTGATACTTCTGGGTAGTTCTCTTACATTTTTTAGTACTGGCGTCCAGACTCCAGACTATGAGCTACCCTACCCCTATATATGTAAATGCAATGGAAGGAAGAACACGTCCCACTCCTACTTGCCTTGTTTATGGGGGAAATCAGCATCCACTAATCGCTGAGAACCAAAAAGTCAGTGTCTCAAGATTTTGATTGGTTATTGCGATAATTGCATTCATGTGGTCATCATATTAGCTGGGAAAAAATGTCTTGCTGGGATCATATCTCCCCCACATTCTAGTCGAAGATACTAAAATTGCAGTTCGTAAAACCCGGAACAATAATAGCGTCAACATTGTGTGAAGTTTGTATTCTTATTGGATTGGCACTCGTTTATCATTAGGTTAAAGATGCTCTGTCGCAGTTTGAAACTGCCCTTACTCTGGATCCTAATCCAATTGAGGCTCAAGCTGCGTTTTATAACAAAGCCTGCTGTCATGCTTACAGGTACGAAATTTCAGAAATTTTCCTTTTCTATTCCTGTCCCATCTTTAGTTTTAGATGATGCTTACGTCTTACAAAGAAAGAGCTTAGGACGCCATAATTTGATCTTCGACATAATGCCTTTGTCTTTTAGTTTGCATTCTACCTAACATATCGTCCTTGAAATATTTGATCTTTGGGAGTTCCACTGCATGATGTTCTCATGCTGTAATTTGTTTACCTAGTTCAACCCTTTTTTGTTGTATTTGCTATTTATTTTGCATTTCCCTTTGAGACAAGGACTGTACATCCTCGTGGTGGCTTTTAACATTGTGAATCTAGATTGAGGAATCTGATAATGCTGTTTACTTTTCTATGCAAGAGGGGAAGGAAAGAAAGCTGCTGACTGCTTGCGTACAGCTTTGAAGGAATATGACCTCAAGTTTGGCACAATTCTGAATGACCCAGACTTGGCCTCTTTCAGAGCATTGCCTGAATTTAAAGAGTTGCAAGAAGAGGTTTGTATCTCATCCTGAGTGTTATTTGTCTATTCTGGGTGTTGATGTGGATCTTAAAGTTTGTACTATGTTGGTTAACAGCATTTATTAAGTTTCTTCAAGTTATGAGATGTAATTCAAAGTTGCATGTTGTGATTTAATTATGCAGGCTAGGCTAGGCGGGGAAGATATAGGGTACAGTTTTCGGAGAGACCTTAAACTTATCAGTGAGGTCCAAGCACCTTTCCGTGGTGTTCGGAGATTCTTTTATGTGGCGCTTACTGCTGCTGCTGGAATATCAATGTTTTTTACAATACCCAGACTATACCGATCAATTAAAGGTGGTGATGGAGCTCCTGATATTTGGGAGACTGCAGGAAATGCTGCAATAAATATTGGCGGTAAGCCAAAATCTTGGTTTTCTTGGTGATGTGTGCATTTGGTGTGATTATTTAATCTTTTGAGAATAAAAATGTGCTTCATAAATGATTCAGCTTTTGTATCAGCAACTTACAGGTATCATTGTTCTTGTGGCTTTGTTTCTCTGGGACAATAAGAAAGAGGAGGAACAGCTTGCACAAATATCTCGTGATGAAACCCTCTCAAGGCTACCTTTGCGCCTTTCAACTAACAGGGTTGTTGAACTCGTTCAGTTACGAGACACTGTCAGGCCTGTAAGTCAGTTAAATAAAAATCTAACTAAATTCTCCCGAATATTGCTCTTGGTAGGGTCACAGTATCCCATCTAATGTTCCTAATAGGAAGCATAGTCCACTTGTAGGTTATTTTGGCTGGGAACAAGGAAACAGTCTCCTTAGCACTCCAGAAAGCCGAAAGATGCCGGACTGAGCTCCTTAGGAGAGGTGTTCTTCTGGTTCCTGTTATTTGGGGTCAGAATAGTGACAAACCAGCAGAAAAGAAAGGCTTCGGTCTTTCTCCAAAAGCTGCCGCTTCTCTTCCATCATTAGGGGTTCGTAAAAATGTTTTTGTTGATATTGACACTTTTTTCCCCTACTGAGAGTGTTCTACTTTGTGTATTTTTTGTCGACCTTTGTGTCCCATCCCCTCCCTGTCTATCCATGCCTGATGGACCAAACAACTACCCCTCTCCACCCTCAGCCCTCCCAATGCTTTATCCCTACATATTTTAAACTTCTACAGCTTACCTTCCCCAGGTCTAAAATCCTTGTTCTACCACTGTGCATATACCTTTATCTCATGATGTTTGGCTCTTTGGAGTTCGTATTACCCTTCGTAGAGTAGCATAAACCAGTTGGGGTACTAAATATTTAAATCAACACTTGGTTGGAGTTGGTTTCAGTGGAGACTTACATCACCAAGTTGATTATGAGTAAGTTTTCAGTATTATTAGCTTTCTTTTTCCTGGATAATGCTTCTTGGAACAATGCAGGAAGATTTTGACAAGCGAGCTCAATCAGTAGTTACCAAATCAAAATTGAAGGCAGAGATTAGATTCAAGGCAGAGCCAGTATCACCTGTGGAGTGGGAAAGGTCATTTTGTTCTTCTAACATGCTTAGCTTCCATCTTCGAAGAACTCTGTGTTTTACATAGCTCATCTTTTCTCTCTCTCTCTAAGGCCATAGCCCATCTTTACATGGATAAAGAACCTCTAAACTTTTTCTTTCATTTTAATAGATAAATAATATTGTAAAGAGGTATGCAGGTTTCTTAGGTTACTGTTACTTTCAAGTAGTCATTTCTGTTTGCCTTTTGTTTTCCTCTTGTTCAGGTGGATTAAGGATCAACAGAAGTCAGAAGTTGTTACTCCTGGTGAAGATGTCTACATTATACTTCGTCTAGATGGCCGTGTCCGCAGATCAGGAAGGGTAATTACTCATTGCCAGAAAATTACTTTTCTCATCATTTTCTTCTTGTTAATTTCTTAATTTTCTCTCTCTTTTTGCTCCCTGGATCACTAGTTAGATGAGGTTCCCTTTTCTCCCTTAACCTCTAATTGGAATAGTACTAGATTGGGTAATGTTCTTTTTCCACTCTTGTTTTGTTTTTTTTTTTTTTTGTTGGTGTTGTTGAGAGGGGGGGGGGGGTGTGGAATCGCACAATTTAACATGGAATGGATGGTCAGTTCAGTGGTAATGCTCCCTCCCCCAACCAAAAATAAAACACCCACATGCAACCGAAAGAAGGAAGACACTTTTTTCCTCCTCCTAAATGTTTACTTGCCCATTGAATGCCAATACTAGGTGTGTAGTGGAAAGCACGCTCTAGGTAATGTTCCATTTGAAAATTATGTGCACTCATTTGGCTTGCTTGGTCACATTGAAATGCTACATAATATGAAAATCCATTATAGCAGTTGTAATATTCTATGGATGGTTGGTATTTTTTATGCCATCTTTTGCATGTCACCTTTGGATGATCTGATAACCAAGTGTATCCTCTGGTGGCTATTATTGAGGAAAATCCAGTTTCTAAACCCCTCCCCCCCAGTTTTACGTGAATGTATTAGAAATGATCTTTCATTTTCAGGGTATGCCTGACTGGCAACAAATTGTGAAGGAGTTGCCAGAAATGGATGCATTGTTAAGCAAGCTAGAAAGATAACATTGATTGCTTCGACGGTTGATGCAGATTGGACGACACTTGTAAGATATAGAAGTTGGTTCTTTTATTTACAAGTTGTTTACATAGAAGGGTATTGCTGTTGCTGTTGTTGTCTTGCAAAGTTTCCCCTTGTGGCATTTTATGTAATCTTTGTTTCTGAGGATTCTACTCTTGAGATGAAATGCTTCTCTATTCTTGTTCAAATGTCGTAATTTGTCTTTTCGTGGATGTAATTTTTATTTGTAAATTGATGGCATTCTGATTATTTGCTTAAAGCTGCGAGGCCTGTGTTTGTGAATGCATATATTTTCTCTTTGGATCTTGATTCTCGATCACGATCATCTGGGAAAAGAAGAAAATATAAGGGTCCGTTTGTTTCGGGTGAAAATGTTTTCCAGGAAAATATTTTCCTAATTTCCCGTGTTTGGTTACACAAAAGTTACTGAAAACATTTTCCTATGTAAAATATTTTCACTCATTTTATGGAAAACAACTTCCCTTCCAAACTTACTGAAGTTGTTTTTCGAAATGCATGCATCCCGCCTGTAGTATGTTCCAAACTTACTGAAAACATCTTGTGGTATGTTCTTTTTTTTTTTTAGTGTAAATAGGAGGATTCGAACCCAAGACCTCTTCCTTACACTCCTTCCCCCGTACCACCCAACCCAACCCAACCCTCCCCCTAGTATATTCAAAATAAAAAAAAAATCTCATCCTGCTCATCCTATGCTAGTAATTAATTATGTATAATAGGAACATTCTTTTTTAGAGAAACTTTCAACAGTGAGAGTGCAAGATATATGTCACAATAAGCATTGCATGTGATTGATATTTGACACTAAATGGCCAGCAATTTGTTGATTGCTTAAGGAGATATTTTTTATTCATATATACATTTCTCCAAGATTTTTTAAAGTTAAATAATGAGATAAATTTTCTTATTTTGCATGGGAAGAAGTATGTAGTTATAATGTGTAGAAAGTAAAGATAGAGATAAAAGTGAAAATATTTCAAAAGTTAAACAAACACCAGAAAAATGAAGTAAAAAAATATTTTCAATAAGCTAACCAAACACCTGAAAATGATGAAAGGGAAATGATTTTCATGGAAAATTACTTTCACGGAAAATATTTTCCCAAGGAAAACATTTTACTTCCAACCAAACAGACCCTAAATGGATTTGAATTGGCTTTGGTAGAAGGATATCAAAAGGTATTGCTGGAAACTGGGATTTTAGATTCCTTAATGAATCGAAGGAAATCTCCATTACAATGCCCGCAGCATTGCGATTTCATAAATGAGTGGTTGAGAAAGGTCGGGGAGGGGCAGAACTATACACAGCTGGATGGAGAGGCAATAATGCCTGTTCAGACTGGTCATTTCTGGTGTTAAAAAGTTCAGCCCAACTCCAACGCCAACCTTCATCGAGAAAACCAGAAGCCTGCTGTGAGAATTGGAAGAACCAAGAAAATAACACACACACACACACACACACACACACACATATATATAGGTTACTGCAGCCGAGGTAGGAAAGGACCAGGGAGAAGACTGAAGAACCAACGAACAAAGGACAATCTTGTGGTTTTTATTTTGCTCTCTCAATTAATGTGATTTTACATCTTGAAAGAGAAGTTTGACCCAAGTCAAACTCAATTTGAAGAATCGAAACAGGACTGGCGTGGTGGCAGCTTCGTTGGTACGCACGAGTCGAGTAGTAGCTGAAAAAATTATTTGACCGATGAAATGAATATATCATCTAGTGACGTGACCCTGATTGATAGTGCTTGCAAATTTTCCAGCGAAATATCCGCACGGGATTTGACGAAATGCATTAGTACCTAAAAATCACGTTGAAATTTTCTTCCACGTTGAAATTAATTACTCCGAACACAAAGGGATGGTGTCCCGTCCCGTTTGTATTTAAGTAGCAAGCAATCCTAGCTAATTAGTGAGATTGTTCAGTAGTAGCGGTAATTTTTTAGCAGTTGGCATCATTTTCCATGGTAGGTTTTGACAAGATCAAAGCTCAGGGTTCGCGACAGCAATGAAGACGCGCTTGAAGGATACTCATACTTTCTTGTTTTTTTGGGGGTTAGGTCTGGTAAAAATAATTTTGAATAATTTGGGTGTTAGATTAGGACAACTAAACAGGTGAAGGTTGTTGTGCAAACCCAATCTTGCCTTTTGCGTTGTGGTCTCTTACCAATGTACCCGTAATTCAACATCTTATGAAAATCTTAAAAAAAAGACCACTCTCTCTGTAATTAATGTTTAGGAAAATGAATGGGTGCATGTTTAATTTTGGCCTTAATTTCTGTTTTTCTTTTCCTACAATCCATTTTCCTACAATGAAAGCGTCTTCCATCATATGTAGTATGTATTCTGGTTGTTTCAAGAAAAAAAAAAAAAAAGGAAAGGTGCTAGCAGCCCATTTGCCAGCTTCAGGCAAAAGGACAACAAATGAGAGAAAGGGAGAATTTATTTGATTCAAGTCAGTTGCATGGAAACAAGAATACTACTACACTACACTAGTAGATGATGAAGGGCAAACATATTATTGTGAAGGGCATTGAGCTAAAATGAACTTTTTGTCTGTCGTGTATACCTGGATGGGTCACTTGCTTGGCAATTAATTTGTGATTTAAACGAAAGAAACTCTCCGATAGCATAAGCATTATTATTATTATTTGACAATTGGACGTTGAGAATTAAAGGGTACAAACTTCTTAATTCACCTGGAAAATCTTCAACATGAAACGTTTACTGGTTTCATATATTTTCTTATTCTCCAATATTGAAAGGCCTTGAAGCCAAAGTGTGTGTGTGTGTGTATGCCTTAATTGGTCCTAATTAATTTTTTAATTATTTTATTTTAATTATTTGGAAACAACTGCAGCTCTCGCTGTCTCACTATTCAAATTCGAAAGGCATATAACTATAAATAGCGCTGCCTTGGCATTCTTTCGCTTCGGAGTTCAAAAAAATTCCAAAAAAAAAAAGAAAGAAAGAAAGGAGAGTCGTTCAACTAGCCCGTCGGAAGAAGAAGAAGTAACCCTGCCAACTTTTACCTGTTTAGCAGTTTGATGGCGAAAAACTCTCCGTCCGATCACCTGCTCTTGTACAGTTGCATAGTATTTATCATCGTTTCAGGTCGGCCGATCTCAGCCGGCTTGGACCACCAAGAGTTGAATACTTGGATGCCGATGAAAGCAGCAGCCAGCTGCCGCGGTTCAATAGCAGAGTGCTTGGGCAGCGGCGAACTCAGCATGGATTCGGAGATCAACCGGCGCATATTAGCGACCAGAAATTACATAAGCTACGGTGCTCTGCAGAGGAACACCGTTCCATGCTCTCGCCGGGGTTCTTCCTACTACAACTGCCAGCCTGGTGCTGAAGCAAACCCCTACACCCGCGGTTGCAGCGCCATTACTCGTTGCCGGAGTTAAAAAGCCTCTTCTTTTTTTCTTCGCTTCTCTATCTCTCTTCCGTATTTTAAGTACGGAGCAGCACCATTATTCGTTGTAGTAGTTACTACTGCTTTTTACGTGTGTGTGTGAATGAAATATTGAATGCTCTTACTTACTATATGTTGTTTAATGTTTACTAGAGTATGTATGATAGAGTAGTAATTAATAATCGGTCCTCCTTCAATATTCCTGCAAGCGCAAGGTAGGGTCTTTGTTTCAATAATGTTTCTCCATAAGATTCTTCTCTTTCTTTCAGAAAAAAAAAAATTTAATAAAAATGCGACTACGCCAATTGCTGATTTGCCAGAAAAGCAAACCTGCAGTTCTTTTTTTTTGCATTCCCAGAAAAATTATTTTGTCTGCATTGGAATTTTGCTGCTACCGTTCCATTTCCCAGGATCGGGAAACCAAAGGCCTTTCATTCCAAATTCAGTTCCGGTATCTTTGCTGTAGAAATACACAAAACCGAAAGAGCTCACCAGTTGATAACTATTATATTTGCCGGCACCATCTGGCTTTTCTTCTCACAAATACTAGTAGTAGTAGCTCCTCTTTTTGAGAGTTCCTAGGCACATGAGTTTTCCCTTGTTAACACTTAAATACGGCAGTGCATTGGCCCCAAATTTACGCCATTACTAATTTCTTTGTTTCCCAAGTGCAGTTCGAGTATTGTTGTAATCAACTTAAATCAGTAACCCACGAGCTTGTCGGTTATATTTGTTAAAAAGTAGCTATAAAAAAATATTTATTATATTTCAATAAATCATTTCTATTAATGTTAACAGATTCCGTCCCCTTTACAATTTAGTTTAAAGCATGAGATGTCGTTTTGTACGTTTTGAAACACGGGAGACTATTCTGTATATTAGATTTATTACAAGGGGATTTTTTGTTTTTTACCCCAAAAAAAAAAAACTATTATCTCATTAACGCAAATCAACTCGTTCATGGAGTCTCAAAAAACGAAGACTTCTCTTCCATTTGTTGTTCTATGGAGGAGTATCATCCAAGATTACAAAATTCCGAACAAGCAGGAAAAAGTCCCCCGAGCCTCATGGTTGTTTCTTTTTGGTTGTCAATCTACTATTTGGATCATCAGCATATGGATTTCCAGGTGAAGCAGTCCAGAGCCCCCCTAACACAACTAAGTGGACTACCAAAAGCAACAGAGATGAATAAACATTGGAAGGATACACGTTCCAGCACAACTCTACCACCACAAACAAAGTTAAACTGCAGAAGAAAAGATTTTTGTCATCAAATCCATGATAGGTAACCACATAACTCGGGAAAAAAAAAAAGAAAAGAGTTTTCGCCACCCAAGATGAACCATACCGCAGCAATGTGGGAAACGGGGTTTTCCACAACAGATAGGGCAAGCTATAAAAGTACCTGCGCCAGAAAACACCTCTCGCTGTTAAACATTACTTACATACCTGCGCAACTGAAGCTGAACAAATCATTTCTAAAATAGCACCACATGATTAATATATTTTGAAGCACTAATGAACACCCAAGTGCATTAAAAGATGCAGTAATCCATTAAGTTCATAGCTAAGGCAACCTATCAGGGAAGGTAACCAAAACTCATGTAGAGGATAAATACAACCTAAAACTGGCAAACTAGAGGTTAACTGGAAGGGGTTGGTCAACCCAGCACTCCATCTTCAGTGCTGCAGGGCATGGCAACTAGCAGTCTACAACCTACTGTTTATTGACTCCTCCTTTCACAAAATGCAGAAGAGAAGAAACAAAAAACCATGTAGAACTCACCAGGAATAGAATTGATAATGCAAAGAACGTGCACATACAATGCCAATGAAGTTCCCAACAAACATAGTAGTCGCAATATCTGAACGGGAATACAAAAAGTTATACAAGCATTGTAGAACTTGAAAGTCTAAAAGGAGAACAGGGACGAGCGTCCTAGAGGAGACAAAAGTTAAAAGAGAAAAAAGGAGGACAAATACATGGAGCTTCACTTACACTCTGTTCTGAGAAGTTTCGTTGTTGAACTAGTACAGTAAAAACTTGTCATTGAAAAAGAACTTAGCTCAGCAATTTTTAGCCGCAAGAGAGAAGGCAATCCTCCTTCATGCCTGAAGAAACAAAAATAAATGAGGCCACATCTTCAAGTTAAAAGCCTGCAAACATCTATTCCACAAAAACGACTTCTATCTGAACAGTGGAAGCACTCCTTTCACAAGCTATGCTGACTTCCCCAAGAGTCAAAAGAGGGTCATCCCAACCCTTCCCTCACTATGTTACTTTCTAAAAGGTAAATGATAAGAAAACAATAAGGGCTCAATGCCTTTTCCCCACTCTCTCTTCATAAAGCACAGGCAAGCTTATTTGGTTTTCATTATACTGGACAAGAGAATTCAAAAGTACTGGCCAAAGATATCCTTCAATGCGTGCCTACGGATCTATTAACAGTAAAGGCAAATTTACAAGAACCGTACTCACCTGCACCATCTATAATGGGCAAAAACAGTAAGCAAACCAAGATGAGCAACCAGCAGAGCAACAGCAAATTCTCTTGATATAAATGTTGGTTCAGGAACGAATTTGAAATTAACAGACCTGTGACAAAGACATAGTTAGTTTCCAATCAACATTCTATTAGTAGACCAAGTCAAAGAGAACTTGTATTCAGCATTCTATGAATGCCAGCAAGATGAGAGAAAATAACAAAATAAAACTTCACAAACACAAACCCATGAAATAAACAATTATTTAGAACCTAGATACATGGCCATCACAAAAAACAAATGCTTTCTTAATTGTGTGAAAGGCCAAGCTAAATATAACACATAGAAAATAAGATTAATCTCAGCAAACATTAGGAATAAGGGCATGCTACTTCCCTCCTTTTTGATGAATTTCATGAATTTGAAAAAATTACCAGAAGTGGATGAAGACACGTCCCAGGTTAAAAGCTTTTGAAAGATATGCAACTGGATGCGTTAATAAAAATGGGAGCCCCAAGAGTATCTGCAGAACCATCTCTCAGTGAAAAGCAGAAGCATATGCAGATTTCAGCTGGAGAGACCTCCATGTTTAATTGATTGAAGTCAAAATCCAACTCACCTAACATGGAAAACGATTAACAGATGAATAAATATCTAAATGATCTTTTCTAGCCATATAAATTTAAAGAACATTCGACTACATCTTGTATATCCAGGTAAACATAGTTTAACAATAAGCACCTGTACTAATGCTGCACCTGCTAAAGCAGATATTACTCCAAAAACATCCATAGCCTGCATTTTAAGTTTAACAAAAGCAGCAATAAAAATGTGCTCTACAAATGCTTTCACCAGATCCAAACTTTCAATAAACATGGCCAAACAGAGTATACCTGCAACATGAGGATTAACAAAGCAGGAGCATAAAGAAGCACATTCATCTTTACAGAAACAGCTGCGCTGTACTAACAAGAACAGAATCGTGCCCATCTTAACGAAGAAGTACTTAATGTATAAGGAAACACTTGCACAAACCACCAAGAAAGAAGCCTGTGAACTCTACCTGAAAATAATCAGACCTAGATGCCACTTTTGTTTGAGTAGGAAAAACAAAGCAGCATGAAGGAAAGTCGTGGCAAAACAGTCATTGAATAAGCGAAGTACAAAGATAGAATGAACCCTCTTAGACAAAGCGAGTAGGGAAAGTGCCCACCAAGGGACCTGCAGCAGCATTGCATTTGAATAAATAATGAGAACGTTGACCACGAATGTGAAGATCAGGCAAAACAAATGAAAAGAAAGCCATGAACTGCAACATTAGCAAAGTTCAGCTGATAAGCATCAATCTTTACATTCTAGATGTCTGTTTACAGATATCACAGTCCCTTACAGAATATATTGGTTCCGTTGGATTCCTAAGCCATTTTATGATGCACATCTTAAAATTTCCATCAGGCACGTGCATTAGGAGAGCGTTCATGTTTTTTGAAATTGTGGGCACACTATCCATAAATTTCAGCAATCGAAAGGATTTTGTTATCATACCACGCTGGTCTTCACGTAGATGGACAACACGATTGCAAGATTCACAATGTAGAGAAGACCAAAGAGAATCTGCACTGACATGGAAGAGCAAAATCGGTAAGACTTTGAAGTAGAAGACAATCAACACATAAAAGACATGAGATAATTGGATGTGATAGTACTTCCGGTTCCGGAGCTTACTTGTACTAGAAATTAGTAACAGCAAATTCACTGACTTCACGGCAATCATACCGAAAAGCAGCTAAAACTAACAAGTTTCAGTATCAAGACAGCTAAGAATAAGGTAGAAGTGATACCTGAGCAGGATAAACCTGACCGCGGGTAACATGTTGGAGGGCAGAATATATGTAAAGAAAGCCCGCAGGATAAACCAGAGGGCCAGTGTCCCCTTTCAAGTTTCCATAATCTCTCTCTCCTTCAAGAAACCCAGTGACCTGCTCCCCATGAAAAATGTGCACATGCGTATTTAACGAAAATAAACATGAATTGAAGGTCAGGAAGTAAAATGATCACATCATTCTGAGTAAGAATGGAGTCCATAGAAGTCACAGGTCCACCCACCTGTGACATGTAGGCGTCCCAATCGATCTTCGTATCTGGAAATTTGCAAAAAGAAAACCCACTCCATTACTAAATCTACTGCTCAAAATAAAAGTAAAGATAGCAGAGATAATTGGTATTTACAGGGAACATAGGCGATAATGAGTCCGACCAGGATGGCATCGGCGAAGAGCAAAGCCAACGCAAAAGGTACTTGCGGGTTTTTGAGGAGTTTCTGGAACGTCGAAACGGGTTTTTGTATGGCCTTGGATTTAGGGGGCGATCGGAGCGCCATTGGGTTGCCTCTGTCAGCGAGCGTTTTTTTTTTTTATTTTATTTCTTCGCCTGCTAAATTGGGTAGGTTTTTTTTTTAAGCTCAAACGGTTCGACGGCGTCCGGCAGCCCTATCAGTAGTCACCTGTCTGGGTCTCTGCGTCCGTGGCACGCTTTCGTTAAGTTTGGACTAAAGGCGTATTTTGAGTTGCGTCTTCTGCGTGGAAAACGCCTGTTTGCCTGCGTCGTCGTTTTGTAGATGAGTGTGTCAAATCTCTCTCTCTCTCCCTCGCTCGCTCCCTCTACTCCACCTCTTCCTTCTTTTTTTTTTTCCCCCCTTCTTTTTTGTGTGAAAGAAAAAGTTACTGTTGGTCAATGATCATACTTCCAAATGACCATTTTGCTCTTTTTTTCCCAGCTAAATCTAATTTTTCATCAGGTCAAGGTAATAATAAACAGTGAATCTTCTTTACCTTTCCTAATGCTTACATGTGTTTTTGTTCTCTTTTTTTTTTCTTTTAAAAAAAATAAAAGAAAGAAAGAAATAGGCGTTCGATTTCATCTAACCTCAATTCCCAACTTCCATGATTTTATGCTTGTATGAGTGTGGTATATACATAAATGAGCATCCATATATGAGTACATCTAGTCACATTCGAACAATACAATTATTCCTTCAATTTCAAATCATTCTAGAGTTAGCCCATCAAAACGTAATATTTTCTTCGTCCCATAAAATATTTGTCATTTTTAAAAAGTGTATAATTTTAATATTAAAAAAAAGAGAATTTTTATTTATTTTTTTATATCTTTACTGACGCATCATTCTTTATTTGATGTATTGATAATTATGATAGATAAATGACGAGTGACGTAAAGAACAGAACAGAGATAAGATTTGATTAAAAAGAAAGGGTGGATTAGGATAATTAATTTTAAAACAAGAAAAAGTAACAAATTTCATGAGAGGAGACGGAGAGAATGGTAATAGAGCCAAGCAGAGCATGGTGGTAATTGTTGACTCGGAATGATGTAATGTTTGTCAGCAGAGAGGTGCCAAGATAGCAAAAGAGATCATTAATACCTCATGCAGCGCTGGCGATAAATTTTGGCCCACGTGTACGCTGCTCAAGTAAATTCATCATCCCTTTCCGCCATCTGTCCTCCTTCTCCCCGCAACAAAACCACAGAAAAACTCGCTTTGCTCCATAAATTCTTCACCTGAAAAAGCTCTGCAGCCACTCTTTTTTTTTTTCCCAATTCGCGTGTGTTTGTCTCTCTCTCTCTCTCTCGCTCTCTCTCTCTCTCACTCGTCTAAATCAAACAAACACAACGCCGGTAGTCGTCATGGCTTCCCAGGAACTGAAACACAGAACCAGAGAAGAAGAAGAAGAGGAGATACAGCCCCCAAAAGATACCGGCACCACCGCGACAAGAAGACACCAGAAGAAGAGAACAGCCATGGCCAAGCGCGGCCTTCGCTCACTGGGCCTTGCACTTGCTCTCCCACTTTCTTTAACCCTGTTGGACATTTCTCTTTTCGGCTCTAGTCTTCAGTATGCTACCATGAAAAAGCCCTTCTGGTCTCCTCCTCTGTGGGCCTTGCACTCGGCTTGCCTGGCCTCTGCTTTCCTTATGGGCCTGTCGGCATGGCTTGTTTGGGTCGAAGGTGGCTTTCACAGGAACCCTACGGCGTTGCTGCTGTACTTGGGCCAGCTCTCCTTGAGCCTTGCTTGGGATCCGATCGTTTTTCAGGCTGGAGCCAGTAGGATGGGCTTGGTGCTTTGCGTCGCTTTGTTTGGGGCTTTGGTTGGGTGCGCCAGGACCTTTCGAACCATGAATCCCATCGCTGGCGATCTAGTGAAGCCTTGCCTTTTATGGGCTTTGATTTTGTCACTAGCAAATATTGTGCTTGTATTACCCCTCGTGTGATAGACAACATCTTTTCTTTTCTTTTCTTTTTTGGCCTCCGTTCTTAATTTCCTTTTCGGGTGCATACAGATGTAACATACCTTCTCGGATTGAGACAGACTTCTTTTTCCTCTTGTATCTCTCACTTTTGCCCTCTGGTTGCTGCGAGAAGTTTGTGGACTGCACGATCTCATGCCAGCACTGATTAGTAATATGTTTTGCACGGACTTCAAATTTTGTTGCGTGCTTTTATTCCTTTTGCTACTTGTTTGGACAGAGTGGGGTGGAAAGAAATTCCTGTTCCAGGTTTTTATCCCGGAGACTCAAATTAGGAATTTTATATGGTTCTTTTGTATAGAGGTACATGCGCTTCCCCATTTTCACGTTAATTACAATGGCTGTTATGAGTAACGCTTCAACATCAAACTGATAACTTGATGCTCGGTTGGTCACTTGAGGAAGGACTAAGTTCCTTTTTCTCAGTATAGAATTAATTGTAACAATATTGTGCTTTAAAAAAAAAAAAAAAAAAAGTAGTTGGAGTCACCAGTCAAAAGATAGAAAAGAAGATACCCCCATCCGCTTTCCCCCATCTCTATTCCCTTTTTTTTCAGTAGAGGATTATTAATTGTAACAATAATATTGTACTGAAAAGAGTTATCTGCAGTCGAGATAGAAAAGAGAAGATTATGTTGAATCATAGCCGTAAAACGTTGCATGTATCCGTAACCTTCCCTCTCCATGTATCAGAAAGCACGCTTGAGACATTCTATTACCCTCGCATTCGATTGGCTATTATAGTTTTACATTCGAGGGGCTATAAATTACAATAATATGTTCGCCAGGAATGTCTTGCCCTCACAGTGGGCCGTTGGAAATTGGAGCATTGACCGAATAGAATACAAGTAGAAAGAACCACCAGTGAAAAAGAATAAAAGGCCCTGGTCAAGGAGTGAGTTGTTTTGTCTTAAAGGAACAAACGGACAGTCTATCGCGCTCCCGAGATCAAGCCTCGACTCCCAAAAGCTTAAATCATATTGATCTCACCTGAAGCAATAGCCAATTAGTCCTTCCCAACCGCTGGGCGACGGGAAGGATATTCATATACACGCGATAATTACTACCACAGCAAAGTAGAATCGAGCTGCTGAAAATTAGATGTGGAGCTGGGATATACCACGGAATATGGTGTAGTTTAGCAAAGCTTCCTCAATGTAATAGAGGTTCGCTTTCTTTGATCAATTTCTTGCCCCATCCACTTCTGAAAACCAGGCTTCCTATTAATCTCATGCTTCCAAAAGTAGCGTGCTTCTCCCCACATTAGGACCAACGATCCTTCGGTTAAAAGCACAGGGATCTTTGCAGAAGAACTATTTTTGCCCGCCTTCTCCTCTCTATAATCAGATAACTCATCCTCAACTAGACTAAAGTGCATGACACAGGATGATTCCAAAGAAAGAATGGCAATTCCATCTTCAAAGCGCATCAGATCAACATGCGCACAAATTCCCTGCATGCCAGTAGGATCAAAGTGGTCTGTTTCCAATGGTCTTAAGAAGACGGACAAAGGGAAATAAATATTAATAGCAAGAAAATCACCTAGTGCATGGTAACTGATTTTTCTTGACCAATTAACAATTGAAACGATTAAAGGGAAAAAAAAACAAAGAAAAGGAAAAATGGGGAACTGCCAGCAAGTTTACTTATAATAGCCCAACGAGCAAAACTCCAAGGGACCAGAGAATGGAAAGAATTTTATCAAGAAAGGCAACTCAGCAGTAATCCAAGGTGCTTTTGGTTGTATTACTACAATCATCATGAAGCCAAACCAGAGACATGAACTTGCCAAGCATGGAAAGGAGTTATGCAGAGAGTTTATACACACACATACATACATATGCGTGTGTGTGTGTGTCAAGTTTATATTCATACCAATTTCCTGAGCGAATAAAGGAATTGAGTTAAGAGTATGTCGCACCTCACCTGGTTGGTATGTGTTCACAATAAGTTGATCAAATAGCGGTTCCCTCCACAACAATTCTGGTGGAAGGGGGTAGGCCTCTTTACCTTTGTCATGAGTTGGTAAGTTCATGGATTCAGAGAGATAATGACCGACGAAAACAGCCTCCTTAATGGAGTTGGAAAGTTCAATGGCCCATTGGGGAAGATTTCCAAATCTCATGGCCTTCAACGACAAAGAAAATGCATGTATGCTGAAATATTAATAGAGCGATTGTGAAGGAGAGCAATGTGAAACGGATTAGCTTACAAATAACAATACAACCACGTACAGCCGGTTAACAAAAGATCAAATTCTGAAGTGTTTTAAGGCATGACGGGTATGATCTATTTCAATTCTTCTAAAATTCATCCAAATAAATAAAACAAGAAAATAAACAGGAGTGGTCTTCCATTTAGCACCAGATTTCTACAAACTCGCAATAACCAGTGGAAGTGAGAATCTAAGAGCTGTCAACGGGCAGCGACGATTACAGAACATTCAACTCAACATTTCCAAGAACTAAGGGGCAGTAAGTGTTAATACCTGATTTCCAGAGAATTCACTCAACCATCCTTCTGCAGCCACAAATAACACTTGCATGAGAGCCCTCTTCAATTATTATTTTGTGTTTTTATCAATCATCCGTTGAGAAATATTTAATAAGCATTTAATCAAACTCAAACAAATTTAATTTGATTCGACTCTAAAGAAACATAAAAATTGTAGTAGGACTCAAGAAAAAAAAATACGAAAGCTCACATGCCATCACCAGTTTTTTGAGCGTCTTACAATCATCTTAGTACGTAACAACCAAAGAAAGCAGTTAAGTTAGAAAGGTTTTTACAAATTGATAGAAGTGCCTTTTTGGATTGCGGAGAGCAGCGAAGATTGTTGATCGGGAGATAGGAAGTCCCTGCATAACCATAAGCCCTTAATTTGCTCAATTCTTTCCCAGTTTTGGATTTCACCAAAAATCGAGAGCTTGTTCAAATCTTGGGACTTCCGTTCTTGTGCTTCCTCGCCGCCTTCGCCATCTGATAATTCGCCAAAAGCGTCCTGGAGAAGCATCCTCACCTCCTCTTCCATCTTAGCTAGGTTCTAAGGGTCTCCCACCGATGGATCCCCTGCACTTGCTCCTCCGCCTCACGCACCCTAACGACTTGATAACGCTGTTAAAAAACCCGGAGTTTGATTGGAATAGGGTTATTTACACAAATAATTTATTTATTTGTATCGTGAATATATTTTCCCAATCATGATTTTGATCCTATTTGAGGTCTTTTGATAAAAATGCTTTTTTTAGCGCTAAAACTATTTTTGAGCGATTTGGTAAATATTAATCCATAAATAACTTTTTGTGTTAAAAAAACTTTTAATAAAAACTCAAATTCAAAACTTTGGCAATAGTTTTTATGTTTTAAAAAGTAAAATATTAAATTTAATCATTATATCATGAACTAAATAAAAAGATAAATATATTTTAAAATTTTAAAATTATACATTATTCAATTCAATAAGTACTTATTGAACAATGTATCTAAATAATATATTTAAAGGTGTTTAAACATTTAATAAGTGCTTTTATTAAAAACTCTGTTAAGTAGAGTATTTTTTTAACGAGTTATTGTCATCTCAAATAGGTCATTTATCTTACATACGTCATATAAAAAAATATTACAATATTTTTTCAAAAATTTATCCCAAATAATCTACTTTCTAGATGTATTTGTGTTTTCCTTGTATGAATTTTTAGACACCATTAATATTATTTATTTATTTATTTTGCCAAATTCAACTTACACCCCATTTAGCCACTAGGGGAGTACTCTTACAGTTTCTTTCTATTATCCAATTCGAATTTTGAAATTGATAGTTAAGATAGAAGGGTACGGGGAGAGATAGAAAAATAAAAAAGGAAATTTGTTTAAGGAAAAAAAAACTTACGCCTCATGTAATTCACATAACTCCCTCGTCGTTTTCATATATCCACTTATGCCCTCACACTTGTGGTTCGCTTGGTCAAAAACGTAAATTGACACCAACCATTGATATTCCACTTATGTTCCCCCGTCCCCATATCCCCGTTTTATGTGCTTTTTACTTTCTGTTTTTTTCCCGTCCTATGTCTCCACTTCCCTCTTCCTCATCCTCCTTCATCCCCTCCATTCTTTTCCCCTTTCCTGCCTCCTTTCTCCTCTCCAGTCAGAGCCTCTAGCCGTGACCAAAAGAGACAAAGGAGAAAGAGAAACGAGGAAAGAAGAAGGGACAGAGAAGATATGGTGAATGAGAGGAGAGATAATAGTGGTTTGTGGTGGTAATGTGTGATGACAGGAAAAGATAAAGGTGATGTGATTTTTTAATTATTTATTTTTTAGTTGTATTTGATATTTATATTGATACTGTGATTTTTGGAGTGTTCTGAGAGTGTATTATTGTAACATTATATTTGAAAATTTTATTTGTGAAAATATCACTAATACTCAAGGTGTTTTAACAAGTTTTATTTTTAACAAGTTCTTATAACTAAAGTTGGAAAAGATCAAGACTGCGTTTGAATTAGATGTTTTTTTGAAGTGTTTTTGAAATATTTTACTTTACTATAAATATTTATTTTTTGGTCACCACCAAACTTTTAAGGGTTCAACCTTTATTTCCCACCAAAAAATTATTATAATATGTGACGGTCTTAATTGACCTCTTTTATGGAGTTTCTACTCATATCGACTCCCCTTTCCTCTCTCCTTTAGATTAGGCTATATTAGATTTATAGAAATTCTATCATTGCGACACAAAAAAAATTATAAAATGGGCAATGGTTAATAACATTTGATTTCGTTCACATACAACATAAGAGCATCCACAATGCTATTACACCTTGTGAAGTGTAATCCATATGCCACGTCAGCATTCCACTTTCTCCTCTTTTATTACACTTTCACTCACAATGGATTACACTCCATAAGGTGTAATAGCATGGGTCCACAATTAAATCAAATATTTATTTTAATAATGCATAACTCATATCCCATAAATAAATAAAGTAATTTTTAAAAATAATTTTGTTATTTTTAAAAAATAAAGTACTAACTTTCATTAAATTTTTTACATTTTGAATTTTTTATTTTCTAAAAATGATATTATTAATTTTTAAGTTTGAATAATATATCTTTTTCTATCTTTCAAAAATTTGGCGGATTTTGAAAATTTGATGGATGATTGGAAGTGGATAAATTTGAGGGAAATGCATAATTTTGCACATTTGTAGGAATACCAGAAAATGGGTACTTTGGAAAATTTTGGGGGTTTTGATTTTGTGAGGATGATGAATTTTCTATATTTGGAGCATTTAATATATTTGTAAAACTACTAAAATTTTCATCCATAATCACAAAAAATGAATGAAATGAGTGAGAGAGTAAAAGAAATAATAGAGTCGAATAGTGGGATATGTTTTAAAAAAAGTGTTGTGTGTTTATATAGAAGGTTAAAATCTAACCGTTAGATATAACCGTTGGAAAGTTAAAATGTGTTGTGTGCTGGCAAATTAACGGTTGAAACAAAAATTGAATGTAATCGTTGGTGACTAAAATTACTTTACATTTAATCATGGGTCCCACCTTCTAATGGGATTACACGCATCATGGAGTGGTAATCCCCATGACTAAAAATTGATGATGCGTGTAATCCCCATGACACGGCTCCAATGGGAGACCGTGTCATGGAGTGGTGTAATGGCCCTCCATTACACCCGCGCTGCTGTTGCTCTAAGGCGCATTGTATGGAATCCAGTTTATGTATTTCGCTGCCTCCTTTTGCACAGTTGCACTTTGCATATTACTACTTGTAGGTAACTTGTCTCTCATGTGTTCCTCTTCTCTATTTAATTATCATTCTCAATTTCTTCAAAGGGAGATTATGGCTGAATCGGATGAAGTCAAACAGCTGACGACGCCGGTGAGCATGACCACTTGACCTTCTTCCTTCATTTTCTCGCCTTTTTCTTGATATACTTTTCTCTCTGCTAGTAAACTCTTTCTAGCTTATTGGCAGCATATAGGCTTGTCTAGATTTCGTGATACTTGCAAAAGAATACATCTAATATTTTTCTTTTTCCTTGCTATGTGCGTGGATGTCTTGTCAGTTGCCACTAAAGCGATTGATCTTATGCATGTCCATTTATTTATTTATTTATTTTAAACTTCTTTACCCTGCAAATCATATCCAAGTCCTTGACATGCTAATTCTGTGATTCGAATTCATTAAGGCTTAGTTTGGGAGTTTAGGATAGAAAAGAGAAGAAGAGAAAACTTAAATTATGACAGAAAATAAGAAAAGAGAAGGGATTATTACGTTGTCTGGGGGTTTTGAGAATTCATGAAATGATTTTGGATAGAAAAATCATTAAATATTTATTCAAAATATTTTTAAGAGTAAAACAGATACATTAAAAATTTTCACAAGTTTCCTTCAACTTTCTCTCCAATTTGAGAAGAAAAATTTTGCCTGCTATTTATCCTCCCATTTTCTTGTTTTTCTCTCTTACTAAAAACTCACAAACAAAACAAAAATTAAACTTTCTTTTCTTTCCTTTTTTTTTTCCTGTCCAAATCCTCAACTCCCAAATGAACCCTACCGTTGAGGGAGGATGCGAGAAGAAGGAGCTCAAGTATCTTGATTTCGTCCAAGTCGGAGCAATCTACATGATCATTTGCTTCTCATCACTCTACGACTACGCGAAAGAAAGCTCCGGTCCTTTGAAATCGGGCGTTAAAACTGTGGAAGCAACTGTCAGAACCATCATTGGACCTGTCTACCGCAAGTTTCGCAACGTCCCCTTGAGCTTCTCAAGCTTGTAGATTGCAAGGTTTTTCTTCTTCTTCTTCTTCTTTTTTCGTTATCTTCTTCCTCAAAAGTCAGTAGTCACATGAAACGTGATGTCTTTCCTTTTCCTGATTTCTTCATTCCCCCGTAGCCATCAGCACGTGCAACTCATCTCATTGACTCACGTGATTTGTAGGTCGACGAATCGATTAATGAGTTAGACCGTCATGTACACCCGATCCCGATCCTGAAGCAATTCTCACATCAACTGTTCTTGGGAGCTCAGAGGGCCCCTGAGGTGGCTAGAGATGTCGCCTCCGAGTTGCAGCTGGTCGGTTTGGTGGACGGTGCTAAAAGTATTGCCCGGACGCTTAATAATAATGCGTACGAGCCGACAACCAAGGAATTCTCTATTTCAAATGCGAGCCGCTAGCTGAGCAGTATGCGGTGTCGGCTTGGCGCTCGCTGAACCAGCACCCTCTATTCCCTCAAGTGGTTCAAATGATTGTCCCCACGGCTGTTTATTGGTGCGAGAAATACAATGAAGCCGTGGCTTACACGGCGCAGAGGGGTTACACGGTGTCGCAGTGCCTGCCTGTGGTGCCGATTGAGAGAATTGGCAAAGTGTTTCAGTGCGGTCCCACTGTTTCAAGTGATGCCGAAACTCTTACGGTGTCAACATCAACCTAAATCGATTTGTTGTTGGTGGTTAACGATTACCTGCTCATTTATTCACTGCTATAACTCGTAATGGGAGTATCCGTTAATGTATTATTTTCGATTGCATAATCTTGTGCTTGCTGGTACAAGCCAAAATATTCATCTTATCATGTACCGGTAATTAGTGTTCCTGTTTTTTTATGCTCTAGAAAGATTTTAGAGTTTCCTATTACTGTCAATGTTTGACTCGTTAGAATATCAAGAGGTGTTAGTATTTGCCTTGGGGTCTCATCGACTTCTCGTATTATTAAATTGTCCTAGGAACATCTAACCTTCTACGCTATTTCTTTAGTTTGTTTATCACTTCCCAGCAAACAAAGAAAGAAGCAAGTTCCAGTAGCTTTAAGTTTGCAATTTTGAATAATATGATCAATTAGCTATAATTTTGAACACAGGCTAATATATATTTTAAAATATATTATTTGCACTCCCACTATGTCATTTTCATTTTAATGAAACCGTATTGCAGTCAAATGAAAATGAGACAATGAGAGCGTAAATAACATAATTAGAGTGTAAATAACATCGTCTTAAAAATAATAATAATTATTTTGATCAAATAATAATAATATAATAAATTGGTTCACTAATAACATCCAATAGCTTTGACATTTAAGGAATAAAACCAAAATCCACCGTCAACTAATGTTTTAATTTTTTCTTTTTTGACAAATCATCTAACATATGAATTCGCTCTACTCATTTCTACTGATATTCTTATATATATATATATATATATATATATATATATATAAATCACGTGCAGCTCATACCTCACAAACTTTAAGTATGAAACCAGAAAATTGCAGAAAGAAAACGGCAAAAACATCTAATGATTGGCCGCAGTTGACACCATTTGCATAATTTGCGTGCTTGATTACTTTCCACTTTCCAAGGTGTGCGTGATTTATTACTAATTTACTACAGGTTCTCCAGCAGTTTTCTCCTATAGTATCTGTCTACCGGGTCAAATGGCACGGTATAATAACATCAAAATGTTTTCCCATCCATAAAGTAGAAATTTTCTGACAGGAGTCTAAGGAAATCAATCTGTATATCATATGCTTAGAGTTGTAGTTTTCGGTTCAATATTCTATCCTTCAATAACATATCACGATTTTAAACACATGAATTCAAATCAAAATTGGTTTGAATTTTTATCATATCTGTGTATGTATATATGCATGCTTGGATACATATATGTATAATCTGAAGGGTAAATATTTTATACATCGTCAGTTTATACAGTAGCGGGTGTAATCGCATGCCACATAGATCAAAACTGATATTTAAATTCAAATTCATATTATATAATATTTATTCAAACCCGTCAGTGTATACATTAATAGTGTAAGGAAAAATTAATCCTAATATGAAAAATATTTTTCCCATTTTGATGCATCAAGCTCATTGAAAGGAAATTTGTTTCTCACCTTAAAAAAAATTTTCCGATGACTTTCATGTTCATTTTAAAAATCAAATATTAAAATTTCTTAAATGCATTTTAATGGCCAACGATGGAGTTAGTGATATTGTTATAAGATGAATGAACTTTGTTTTATACATTTTTATTGGTGTTTAGTGAGCTTTCAATAGGTTTATTTTTATTTTCATTTTTTTCGAGTAAATCTTATATACATTAACAATGTATACACTATCGCCCGTTAAAATTCAAATTTTATATAATTGTTAGCCATCCAAAACTGATAGTGTAGGAAAACTTAATAATTTTTTACATTATACTAGCATCATTTTGGAATATACAAATATTTATTTTAACTTTTTAATTCAGTTTAAAAATAGATTCAATATTCATATTTGGTGCCTGAACAAATATTTCATGTATCATACGTAGTTAAAAAAGTAAATATGGTGACATTTACTTATAATTCATTTGTCATCGAACACAACTCTAGTTAGTCTTCCATTTATCCTAGAGTAAATCTCTTTGGCATGTTTCTTTTTTTTTCCCCCTTCAATATTCTTCCATACATTGTTTTAATCATATAACGCTCTCATAACAATACCTTTTGGAATATTAAAATATTTGGTTTGTGTGTCCAACATAATAATATCTATGCAATACATAATGCCTAGTAGTTGATGTAAATATTTTTTTTCATCTTTTGAACTTTTTAGAATTTTCTTTTTCTAAAATAAATTTGATTGAAAATAGAAACCTATGTATTGCACGGGTAAGATTGCTAGTTAAAGTTAATACGTCTCAGTGTACATAAAATTCACAGACATGGATGAATAATGATCACCCTCCAATGTCAAAATCCTACTCCAGCAAGGTATTCCAACACAAATGAGTAGAGCAAAACAATGAATCTAAGAAAACGTGCATATAACATGCTTAACCTTACTCTTGGCATACTCTCTTTTTTCTCTTAGGTAGGTTGGTGTAAGCTTTTTTATTATGACTAGGTGGTGGCCACCGCGCAATGCGCGGTGTAATTTTCAATCTTGCCCATAAATGTCTAGTTATTCAAATTCAGATATTAAATATGAAAAGTTAGACAAAAGTGCATCAATATCTTTGAAGTTTTTGTAATTTTATTAAATAGCGAAAATAAGCTATAGTTTTAGCTTTTGCAGTTTTCGTAAATTTTGTTGCATAAAAGGAACTTTAAAATAATATACAATCATATCGAGATACAAAACGAGAATAAAATCTCCAAACATCCATCTAGCTGCAACTAAAAAATGGTGGAGTATAACATCATAATAAAAGATATCATATTGTTAGCATCCCATACATTAGCTAAATAGTCTATCATCCGATTTGCTTCACAGCTTACAAGCTTTGATCAAGACTTGCTGCCAAAATACAATCAGATATAACAATAGCACATCATCCAAATGGAGTTTAAAGTTTTTGGAGATAGATACTAATCGTATGAGAACTTGCTGCTAAGCAATTTATTTCTTGACTGAAGAGTGACAGTCATTACCAAATGTGGATGGCATATGAAACAAGAATCCACTGTGGGTAACAATAGCCATCTCTCTCTCTTTTCGTGTCAATAACCTGCATCCATGATATTTGTTTTTCGGAAGAGTGTTCTAGAGAAGGTAATGTAGAAAAGAATCAATCTCATTCACAAGAATCTTCCTAAATGATTCATGTGGATGGGTCGAACCTTTCACATGTTTTTATGCATGGCCAATCTAAATACATATCTAATAGACAGTAAGGCATAACTATAGCTACTTATATCTATATATTGCACAATGACTCATAGATATGCAGCTATATTGTATAAAGACTCATAAATATGCATATGAGTATTTAATCTTCCCTTGAATTAACAATGGTTGAGAGAGAGAGAAGCCATGCTTTGCATCATAGTCCAAGGTTAACTCCCAATCAACCATGTGACTAAGCCCCATTCTATTATATGCGTTTGTCACCAAGCAACAAGGACCAAGATGGCCAAAAATCAAAAACTTTATTAAAGTACCCCGGAGCAGAGGTTACTTACTCAAAATTGAAACTGCTACAATCTATTTCAACAGATGATAAGTGTGAGCTTATGTGCACCTGAACACAAGCTTGTGGTGGCGATTAAAGTTCAACTTCTAATGCAATAACAATAAAGTGGTTTACCATTTCTTGAAGTTCATTCCTCTAACTGCAACTTCTTCTTTTGTTTCCCTGACATTTGCCTTCCACAACATATCCTCATCACTTTCTATTTAAACATTAATCAAGATTCAAGACCAATGATAACACTATATCACCCTAAATAACTGGTAGCAAAGATTTGAAACACTTGCCAGTGAAAAATCTATTGCAGGAAAAAGGCACTGATACTGACTGATGCTTCTCTTATCGCATGGATGAACACCCTGCAACCAGATTATTAGATGAAAAAGATTCAGGCTTCAATATGAACGTAGAAATTATGCAAATAAAATCTGAATCAAAACATACAGTCAATTTCAATATGAGTGGCAGGATGTCATCGTAGTTGGTCAATTTAAAATAGCAAATGACTAGAAATCAAGATAGTAAAGAAACGAATCTTTTTCATAATGCTGAGAAAATCTTCTATACTCAGAGCCAATCATCATGATGTGTATTTCCAAACTTCGATATCAAACTTGGATACTGTAGGTTCAAGAAAACATTGGAAAACAGAGGAAGGGAAAGTAGATAAAGTACAGATTGTGATTGATTACGGCTCAAGATTGTGAATTGCAGTTTCATATGATTCATGACAATTTTTATCTGAATCAAAATATTTTTAATTTTAAACAATCCAGTTTACTGCTTAGTAAAAGCATGCCAATTCTTCAGCCAAAACTTTTGATATTTAGAGACAAGCATGTGTATATATGTTCGAACATTGCTATCTATCATACCTCAGGTGCAGGGCAACCATAATCTACAGGATCTCTTCCAGTAATGGCTTCCAAAAGCACAACCCCAAAGCTATAAACATCACACTTCTCATTTAGGAGGCCAGTATTTGCATATTCAGGTGCTACATATCTATATGGGTTAAAAAATGGGGGAAACGGAGAATGTCAGAAAAAGAAAAGTCGAGTTTGGGTTAATTAGAGAGCTTGTAAACAGAAAGCAGTAAGGAAAAAGAGACTTTGTTCAATTGAGATCGGATACCTGATATAAATACCCACCTAAAGGTACCCATAACTTTGGTTGTAATATGACTTTTCCTGCACCGAGCAACTTAGCCAGACCAAAATTAGATAGTTTAGCATTGAAGTCATCATCAATGAGTATATTGCTTGACTTTATATCTCAATGCATCATTTTGGGCTCAATTGCCTCGTGCAAATATGCAAGAATGCAAGAAGCATATCTCGTTTGAACTTAAAATGGAACCTAACAATAACTTCAAAGACAAGAAGAAGTTTATAGATGGACTTACGCTTGTGCAGAGCCCACTAAACTTTCATACGAGCCTCCCAAGTAAGATAACCATGATGGCTCAGGGCTCCATGAAGCCATTGTTCTAGATTTCCATTGTTTACATATTCATATGCCAACAACTTGAATTTAAGGAAGTCCAACAGAGGTAAAGTAAAGTTAGTTTGCTAAACAAAAAATGCCTTGAGGTTTAACTACCTGATCGGTAAATTTTAAGGGTTCAAACAAAATGCTGATCTACATCTCATTTAAATCTAATGCACAAATGAAAAGATGATGAGATAGGTTTAAGCAGTAATGTACCTGTGAGCTCCTTCAATACAGTAACCCAGAAGTCGAACTAAATTTTTTTGCCGGACATGACCAATAGCCTCAACTTCAACCCTGAATTCCTTCTCTGCTTGCCCTCTGGACATTTAGAAACAAGAGAAAAGGCTCGTTGTCAATTATTTATCAGGTTCTGTAAAATACTTGAAGGACCATATATAAACCCATTCAAGAACTTACATATTGTTGAGGATTTTTTTAACAGCAACAAGAAAGCCATTTATCAGTCGGCCACGATAAACAACTCCATATCCACCCTGACCAATA